>NW_020953111.1:0-6263 GCF_900497805.2 Vombatus ursinus | reverse complement strand
CATAAAGAACATGCAATGTTTTTATTATCAGTGAGTTATATTAACCTGTGGTGAATAAGTTCAAGATGTAAGGTACAGGGGAAAAAATCAACTTACTTAAATAATCTCTAGGCCCATTCTTAGTAGGACATAATTTTTTGTTCTTTAAATGAATGTGAATATAATAAGATAATGATTATTTAAGTGGGTTTTCCTGGCCATGAAGAAATGTTTCACAAGAGAGGTTTTTTCCTGAAAAAAATTTCAAATGAATTGGAAATAAAATCATCATATGAATCAAAGTAATGGAATCGTTTGGGAGCTGTGTGTGTCTATGTCTGTGTAATCTCATGTGCAAAGACATGCATCACATTTATGAAATATTAATTATATATTGTAGCTTATTCTTAATGTAGGAGAAAAACAATGTTGTTCATGCTTAAATTATTTGTATTTCCTTCCTATTATTAAAATTTCTCTGTTTAGTGAGATTTATGAACAATGATGAGACTTTCAGAACAACTTCAGGATCATTTGGACACTTGGGGTTACTGACTAGTCCCTGCAGAGTACTGTTTTAGGACATTAAGCCTCAGAAGTTTCATTTCTTTTAAATATGTTATTCTCACATTTTCTCAGGTCTGATATACACTATAGGAATATTTTGTTTTCTCTGTTAAGTTTTCATTTCTCATTGGAATACAATCATATTGATACTTTCTGAACAATATGTCTTGGTATGTTACCACATATATTACTCTAGGTACAAGTGTAGGATCTAATGTTTTACCACTGAATTTTGAGAGAGAAAAGAGGAAACTCATGAATATCTATCACTCTAGTAGAAAGGTTTTCTTTGCAAATGGGGTGTAACATGGCTTGCTGGGAATGATGTGGGATTTGGAGTCAGAGGCCTTGGGTTTGAATCCTCCTTCTGCCACTAACTGGCTGTGAATTCCCAGGCCAAATCACTAAACTTCTCTGTGGACTAAACAATTTCCAAGTTGTCTTCTAAACCTAGAACAATTACTTCACCACTTATTTTTTTTCTGAAAAGAATATTGCCCAAATGTCTTGCATCAGAACAGCTATCCTAGTGAAGGAAATAGTTGTTTTTTACACTCCAAACAGTTCAAAATCAATCATTGTGCCTTAGAAAGTAACAAAGGAAAAATGGAAATATATTTTATAAAAATCTCATTTCTGTTTTTGAACTGTGCACATGATGAAAGCAGCAAGTAAGGAGTCAGAGATTTAGCTTTTCAATTATAGGTAAATGATGAGAAGGACTAAGAGAAAAAATTCACAAAATTTCACTAACTAAAATTGTAACAAAAAACAACTAAGAAAAAGGGAGCATGCTTAACTTTTTTAAAGAGAAGATCTTTTATTTTATTTTTTGCCTTTTTGGTAAGGTGACTGGGGTTAAGTGACTTGCCCAGGGTCACACAGCTAGTAAGTGTTAAGTGTGTGAGGTCAAGATTCAAACTCAGGTCCTCCTGACTCCAAGGCTGAAGCTTTATCCACTGCGCCACCTAGCTGCCCTGGATCTTTCACTTAAACAAAAAGGTCTTATTCCACTAGTTTATTAAAAAAGAAATGAAAATTAGGGAACTTTTAAAAAATATTATTCGATATATATGAACTAAATTTTTTAAACTAAATTAGGAGTCGACAACATTGAAACAAAGTAAAATGATATTATGGTTTCTCAAAATCTGAATCTAAAAAAGTTAAACCTGTAGTTCTATATGGTATCAGAACACTATGTGCAGGCTGAGACTTTCATTTCATATGTTAGTAAAAAAGGTGGTGATTAAGCTCTAAACTTTTCTAGGATATTTCAGGGATGGTATTTGTTTGGTCTAAAAACTCAAAAAACCCCAAAAACCTATAAATAGGTGTGTGGAGGAATTTCAATTTAATCTGAATGTCTCATTATTTATGAAAAAAAAAATGTAAATTAAGAAAATGCAAAAATTTTACTTTACTGGCCACAGACATGTCTCTACAGTTTTAGATCATATGTGCTCTGTTCCCACAGTAATTTAAGAATTTAGAAGTCCAATGCCAACACTTATGATTTGCACATCCTTTTTTTTTTTTTGGTAACTGGGGTTAAGTGACTTGCCCGGGGTCACACGGCTAGTAAGTATAAATCAGGGCTGGTGCTCTATCCACTGTACCACCTAGCTGCCCATTTGCACATCTTTTTATATCTCATTTTCTAGCTGGGGTTTCACTGATGTGAAAGTGCTTATAATGTGCAGGCCCATCACCTAATTTTAAGGATCTATTCACCCTGAAAGATTATCTTGTCCCACCTCATTAATTTTACAAATGAGGAAAGTGAATTCTCAAGAGATTTCAGGACTTGCCCTAAGTGATACAGATAGTTACTGGTAATGCTTAGATGACAACAAAAGTCTTTTGACTCCTGGTTCAATGTTTTCTCCACTACACCAAAATACTTTTGAGCAATTTGCATAAACATCAAAAAATTCAAAAGGGACACTATTTCATTTTTAAATGCGAGAAAGCAGAGAGATTTAAACCCAGAATTCTTATTAAAAAGATACCAGAGGGAATTATGCCCAAAGGGCTATAAAATGTGCTTGCCCTTTGACCCAGCAATAGCACTTCTAGGGCTATATCCCAAAGAGATCAAACAAATGGGAAAAGGACCCACATGTACAAAAATATTTATAACAGCTCTTTTTGTGGTGGCAAAAAATTGGAAATTGAGAGGATGTCCACCAGTTGGGGAATGACTGAACAAGTTGTGGTATATGAATGTAATGGAATACTATTGGGCTATAAGAAATGATGAGCAGACAAACTTCAGAAAAACCTGGAAAGACTTGTATGGTCTGATGCTGAGTGACGTGAGCAGAACCAGGAGAATGTTGTACACAATAACAGCCGTGTTATGCGATGACTAATATTGATAGACTTAACCCTTCTCAGCAATACCAGGACCTAAGACATCTCCAAAGGCCTCATGATGGAAAATGCTATCCACAAAGAAGAAAGAACTATGGAGTTTGAATGCAGATTGAAGCATTCTATTTGCTATTTTTTCTTCTGTTGTGTTTTTTTTCCTCTTTTTGTTTTGGTTCTAATTCTTATTTACAACATCACTAATGTGAAAATATGTTTAATAGGAATGTATATGTATAGCCTATATTTGATTATGCACCACCTTAGAGAGGGGGTTTGGGAGGGAGAAAAATTTAAAACTCAAAAGCTTATGGAAGTGATTGTTGATAATTCAAAATATATTAATTTTAAAAAATGTTAAAATAAAAAGATACCAGCCACAAGGATAGGAATAGTAGTGTGAGAGATAGAAAGCTTTTTTATATACATTTTTATTTATGTCGTCTGATGGTTTTAATTTTTGAATCATCATAGTTATCTCCACTATCCTTCATCCTACCCATCCCAGAGAGCCATTCCATAAAACAAATAGTATTTTTAAATATAGAAAAAAAGTAAAAGAAAAGAAATTAACCTAACTAATCAATACATTGAAAAAAGTCTGAAAATATGTGCATTGTGTAACTACTGTGGACTTCCCAACTCCATGAAGGGATAGGTTTGCAGTTTCCCATTTTATCTATTCATGAGAAAGCCATGCTTTATCTTGATAATTGTGTTACATTCAATTTGGAGTTTTGTGTATGTGTGGTTGTACTTTCCACTTAGGTGCTGTAGTAATTGTGCATACCATTTTCTTGGCTTTGCTTTCTTTAATATCCATCAGTTCATGTAGATCCTTCCATGTATCTCTATATTCATGATATTATTTCTTATAGCACAGTGATCATTCATTACATTAAGTACTAGGAATTGTTTACCATTCCAGCAATCAATGGACATCTACTTTGTTCCCAATTCTTTACTATCACAAAAATGGTTGCCATAAATATTTTAGTGTCTATAGAGACCTTTTTCATCTCAGTGGTTTCTTTGGAGTATAAGCTCCAGTAGTAGAGTCAAAGATTTAACAAGTATAGACATTTTCATCACTACATTTGCATACCAATCTTAGTCCTACCAACAATGTATTTGTGTATCTGTCTTCCCACAAGACCCCAACATCGTCATTTTTTAGTCATATTTGCCAATGTATAGGATATGAGGTTAGACCTTAGAGTTGTTTTAATTTTCATTTCTCTTATTATTAATTTGGAGCATTCCTTCATGTCTTTATGAATACTTTGCAATTCTTCATTTGAGAAATGTTTCTTCATATCCTTTTACCACTTATATATAGGAACATAGCTATTAGATATAAATATAGTTTATGTATATAAATATATATGCACACACACACACACACACATATATATATATATATATACATATTTTACATATATATTATCTTGGATACCAAAGACTTGTTAGAAAAATTTGGTACTGAGCTTTTTTTCCTATTCAACTACTTTGATTCTTGTCTTAGTTGCTTTAATTTTGGATGTGTAGAAGCTTTTTAGTTTCGTATAATCAAAATTATTCTAATTTATATTTTGTAGTTGGCTCTATATCTTGTTTGGGGAAAATATATTTTGGACTCATACCTGAGAGGCATATGATCTGCTTCTCTTCTATTTTTTTAATAGTACAGTTAGGTAGATATAGGGTTAGGCCATTTGGGTCTTTTGTCTGTGGTTCCTGAACCTAATGGTTATTTTTATTACACTATAGTATATAAAAGATCAGATATTTCTATCTTTGTACATTTGTTTGCAATATCTTTGTACCCTAATACATGTTCAAATTTTGTTTAAAAAAAGTCCCTTGTGGTGTTGAGAAATATATAGATTCTTTTTTATTCCCATTTGGAGAAACCTAAGCTTTTCAGCTTTAGTTTCTTTAGCAATGTTTTTAGTTCTATATTTTCTCTTTCATTTACCTTTTTTGTTAGACCTACCCCAAACTGAAATTAGTTTCCCATCACTATTGCTTTATTCTCTATGTGTTCTTGTAGCTCAGTTAATGTTTCCTTTATGAATTTGAATGCTAAGGACTTTGGAACATATAAGTTTATTACTGATATTGGATTTTTGTCTATGGTTCTTTGAAGCATAATGTAGTTTGTTTGTGTGTCCCTTTAAATTTTTGAATGTTTTTTCTTTGTCCACTAGAAGGACTGAAATTACTGCTTTTTTTAATTACCTGATGCATAGTAATTTTTTCCCATCCTCTTATTTTTATTTTATGTATGTCTTTGTTTTAAATCTGTTTCTTATAAGGAAGAGATAATAGGGTTTTTCTTATCCAATTTGTTACTCTTCTCTTTTTTTTGTTTTATTAGATTGTTTAATTCATTCACATTTCAGTTAATGAAATTACATTTGTGTTCTTCATTTGTCACTAATATCATTTTTTAAGTTATCCTTTGCCCTCTTCCTCTATAAAGTAAGGCAGTGTGATAGCTCTTCAGTTACTTTAATGTTTTTTAAGGTGGCCCCTATTTCTTCCCATTCCCTCTAATCACTTCCTCCCTTTTGTTACCCATTTATTTTTGGGGTTTTGCTTATTAGTTCTTTTGCTTTCTGGTGTGTATAAGGTGTTCAGGGAGGACTAGCCTCTTTGGTGTGAGGGTTTGCTGAGCCATTTTAAGTGTTGCTCATCCACCTTTGGTTTCTACTTGCCACCCAAGCTGTGGATGCAAGAAACTGTAGCATGCACAGTGGCCACACTTCAATGCCAGGTCATCTCAAGCAGATGGGCTAAACCAGGTTGAAAGTAACTAGTAGGTGTCAAACCCATCATTGAGTTAGGATGATGTCTACCCAATGCAGGTGAAGACTTCCCCAAGCAGAATCTGTAGATGAGAATAATTTGTTTCAATATCCATGAAGATGGATGAAACAGGTATTGTGGAACACTTAGAACATGGTCAGACATCTGCAAAGGTCCTCCACTGCATCTCGGGCCATTGCCAGTTGTCTTGAATTTAGAATTAGATGACCCTGGAAGAGAGAGTGAGGCTGATGACTTAAATCCAATTTACACAGAAGTCAAAAAATCATCCATTTCCCCAATATTATGATGCCATTGGTCTTCTTTGAAAATGATGGTCAAACAACAGAAGACCTTTTACTTTCCTGCTTTTATCTAGTCATTTATTTCTTCTCCTCATTTCCTCTCAGTTAAGCAGATTCCCTCTTCCTCTTTTCCCCTTCACTTAGTCCTGTGAAGATTTCTTTCACAGAGCAGCCTAAGAGTTCAAAGCCAACTTTGAGGATTGGGTGTTGGAGGAGGAGAAGGCATGG
>NW_020953110.1:0-8162 GCF_900497805.2 Vombatus ursinus | reverse complement strand
AGAGATATATAGATACACACACATATACCTATGTCTGGGAAGAGAAGGGGAGGGAAGGGAAGAGAACAGAAGTGAACAGCAGGGAAAGGAAGGAAATCTTCAATGCTACTAATAGGATAAGGGAATTATCCAAGCTCATATAAGTAGTGAATGTCTTTGCTGACATTTGAACTTCTTACTGCACATCTACAAATACATCACCCTTCCTCTGCTACTTATTATCTGTGCAACTTTGACAAATTATTTCACTACTCTAAGCTCTGTATTCATTTATAAAATAAAGGAATTTGGATTAGAAAATTTCTGAGGTCCTTTTCATCTCCAAAAGACAATTCCATAGCAATCGAATAACTATAATTAGAGAGGTAGCATAACATAGTGATAACACATGGGTCAAGAAGACCTGAGTTCTCTGAACCTCTGATAACCCATATGCAAAAGTGGGAGACAAATACCTGTAGTGCCTGAGATGTTTTTCTGAGTTTCAAAAGAAAGCATACATGCAACAGTCTAGGCAAACCTCAAAGTATCTTATAAATATGAGCTTTAGTTAAGCACATAATATTCATTGGATAGAATATGCTATAATTCACATCCCAAAAGCAGATCAGACAAAAAGCAGTAGGCTTCAATTTTTGTTGTTGCACAGTTGTGTCTGACTCTTCCTGACCCCATGGAACATAGCTATACCTAAGTTTTCTCGGTAAAGACACTGGAGTGATCTGCCATTTTCTTCTCCATTTGATTCAGTGAATCTTTTTGTCAGTCAAATGGAGGTTAAGTGGCTTGCCCAGGATCACATGGCTAAAAAGCATCTGAGGCTGAATTTGAACTCAGGTCTTCCTGATTGACTCCAGGCCCAGTGCTCTATCCACTGAGACATCAGTAGCCTGTGTAGCTTCAATTTCAAGAAAAACTTAAACTGAATGAAAACTGAATTAAATGATTGATTGAACATGGAACTCATTTAGAGACAATATTTTAGAAATCACTACATTTTTCTTCAATCTGATTAGTGTTTTTGGCTTTGGACTTTTCAGGGAGAGTCTTTTTATAAGATCACTGACTGTGTTTGTTCTGTGCTATGGCCAACTTTATTGCAATCCCACAATGGGCCAGATCCTTGGCTTCTCTTGAGCAAAGCATGGCATTTTGCCAATCATTCAGTACTGGTTATTAGAAAGAGTGAAAGAAGAAAAGAAAAGAGGGAGTAGAAATATTTCCTACTCCTTAGGAATCTATTGCTCTTCCTTCCATTCAGTTGTCACCACAGAAATATACCACAGAAAGAGCATTTACACTATTTATAGTATTGGAATAGCCTTATTAGTCTTGATGATTCAAGTCATTTCTGCTTTCTGATTAATTTTTTTTCCCACATGACTCCTATCAAAAGGCTTCTCCTTATCTTGTCTACAGAATAAAGACGTTAAACCTTATCCAAGTATTTAGGTCCTCTACAATCATGTCCCAACCTCCCTACCTTTCCAAATTCATGTTACACTAATATTCTAGATGGACACATTCTGTTTCTATCAAATTGGTCTGGCTCATCCCACATGCATACTTCAGGTAACCCCTGTGATTCCTGCCATTTGTTATTCAGTTTCCCCACCTCCATTTCCTCTCTACATATGAAACCATTGTATGTATAATTTCAAGATCCAATTCAAATCTTAATTTCTTCTGCAAAGTCTTTCTTGACCACCTAGCCCATAGTGATCTCTCCCTCCTCACTTGTAGACTCTGGTAGGCTCTGGTAACTTTATGCCCTCATTATATTTCATGTACATATTTCTTATATCCACAACTAGGAAGTTACATGAAGGCATTTCATCCTTCTTTTTGTATCTCTAGCGTGATGCCTTGTACATAATTTGTGCTCAATAGAAAATGTTCATGTAGTGGCCATTATTAGATACAAAGCAAATAAATGATATAGTATGTCCAATTCACCATTGCTGATGAAACTACCCATTCAGTGGTAGAATCTGGTATTTATGATTTAGCCTCTACATTTGAATCTATGTACATTGGTTATGGTGGCTACACTTGAATTAACCCAAAATGCAACCATGCGTTTGAATATGTTTTTTTCATGTATTTGCCAATGTATGAGTCATTACTTTTAAGTCAATTCTCTAAGTATCTACATTTTTCTGAATGTGCTTTTCATAGAAGGCTCTGAATCACTAAATCGATTCATTGAATCAAACACATAAAAATATTGGCAATGAAAATCAAATGTCTTTATTGTCTCCATTTCATTAGTTACACTCATTTTGGAAAAAAAAAAATAGTTGTGTCTCTGGATCTACCTTCTCTGTGAGACTGCTAATGTCATTGGAGATTTATAATGAGTGCCCATGGACAAAAGCTTTGCTTCTATTAGCGCAACACACCTATCTATCCCAATGTGATTGCATACCACCCCAAACCCAGAATGCAGTGAGAGTTACATACACCAGAGCTACATCCACAGAGTCAAGCCCCTAAATCACAAGTGAATCTATTCCAGTGCATATGCATGCTTTGGAAAATGTAAAGCCAAATATAGGTAGTTTCCAACGATGATCTAAGAAAGGCTGTCTTTACAGTTGGAATAAACAAAGTTCAAAGAACAAAAAAAAAAGTTTCTGTGAATGTGAGGGAATGTTAGTTTTCTTTTGGAAGGAATAATCTTGCTTATGTTTACAAAATATGGATAGTTTATAACTGGACCATCACAGCACAGTTTTTTTTATAATAATTTTTCTCTTGCCATGCTTCTAAAAAGTCAGGGACCAAGGAATATTGAAAACCAGTATGCACTTCTTTTTTCATTGCATTTATTAAAAGAAAAGATATATAATATATGAAGCCATAGGGTTTTCCTGATTTGAATACAAGATTTAGGCAAAGATCTCTAAAATGATATTTACAATGTAAACACCATTTTTATTACATGAGAAGCAAATAAATCACAACTTTCACTACAACATATATTTGTATTGATTTGATATTGAATATGTTTTGATAGATTTATGTAGAACTCAAAAATAGTCAATTTGTTCATCATAAATTTCTTTCAAGAATTCTGAAAAATAAAAAAATAATTTTAAGAACAAGTATCATTTTATTTAAAAATTTTAGTTTCATTTTTGTAATAAAGATCCTAAGATTAATCAACACACTGTAGGCAATTATGCTAGCTCATAGAGGGATCTACTTTTTAAAGAGTGTGACCCTAACACAAGGAAATGAAGTATTAGAGGCCTAGCAGGTATGGCATTAAATTATGGTCACTTCTATACAATGAACCAATAGCATACTGCCTCAGATAAAATTTGTGTGTGTTAAGAAGATATCTAATAAGAGAGAAAAGGTACAGATGGACCTTGGATTAAGAAAAAAATCATGACTTGGTTCTCAAAAGGAAATTCAATTTCTGTTCCACATTTTAGCACAAGAAAAATTGGGGAGAAGGGGATAAATGAAATCAGGGCACCATTCAGAATATCAAACTGCTCACTCTTAACTCTTGATACAAGTGATGATAAGATATCAAAATGAGTTATTCTAAGCTTATTATTGGATTGGGTTCTACATCAATGGAAATCACAATTGAACAGCCTGAAGTGGTCCACTAATATGAAGTATCCCACAATATTTACCCTAAGGAAGAAGCATGTTCATGCAAAATGACTCTTGGATATAGAAGGGGGAGAAGGGAATAGGAATCCATATAATGCCTGCTACATGCTAGACACTATGCTAAGTACTTTACATATATTATTCATTGTTCCTCACAACAACCCAGAGAGGTCAATAATGTTATCTCTGTTTTACTTGAAGGAATATAAGGCAAGCAAAGTTAAGTGACTTGCTGAGGATCTCAGAACTAGCAAGTGTCTGGATCTAGATTTTAATTCAGGTTGTCCTGCCTCCAGGCCCAGCACTCTGTTCACTGTGTGACCTTGCTGTAGACTTAGAGGGTAAGGCAATTGTCCCTAGAGCAGAATGATTAATGTTTAGTTAGACTTACCATGAGAAAGTGATGTATTGACACTTCTTCTGGAGCATCATTTTCAGGATCCTTGTTTGAGTTCCTTTTTTCTTCTGTGATAGACCAGGGAAAAAATGCATTTTCAGATTCTTAGACAATTGCAACTATTTGTACTGACGATTGGGGTCCCCTTCACCAACATTTGGGGAAACCTAGATGTGAGCAGTACCCTGAGTATAATTAGAGTGACCTCTAGAGGTGAGAGGAATGAGCCATCATGAGAAGAAGGTGCTCTTGGGTTTATCTCTCTGTGTTAGAACCAGTAGACATAGTATTAAGTCTTGGAATGTGTACTTTGTCCCCTTATACCTATATATATATATATATACACATATACACACATATATATACAAACACACACACACATATATGTATATTATATATATATTTATGTAAACATACATATATGTAGTGGAAGACAGAGAGACAGAAGAAGATAGATATACTCACACATATATGTATACATGTGTGTGTATGAATATATGTATATATACACACATACATATACACACATATTTCCTTTACCTAAGTTGCCCACTCAAAACTTTTTCTAAATATTTCTTCAATGCCTCCCTCATCAGAGATTTAGAATAACTGGAAGTGAAGATTGCATCAGTGTGAGGCCCATCTAGTGAACGGGTCGTGGTTGGTTTCTTGCTATGGAGAGAAAGGAAACACATCGGATTTAAAAGTTTTAGCAAATATGCCAATAAAGCAATAATTTATGACTGTGAATAGACCAAAAAACATCCTTAAATAAGATCCATTTGTTATGCAAAACTCAATTACCATTGGTAGTGAAAAATAAATTAATGACTAGTAGATTAAAATATACTTAGTAAAAATATTAGCTCACCAAGATAGATTGTCAATAACATATTGAATGAATTCTTTAGCAGCAGGTCCTTCCAAATATTTGGAAAGATTGCTAGTGGATGTCCCTCACCAACTCTTTATTTCTAAAATGGGGGCTAGGTCCTTCAAAGGTTAAATAATCATATTTGCTTTAAACATAATAGAAAATGTGTTGCCTTTCAATATTATGAAGAAAACAAATTTTAACAAATTATTTTATTGCTTAAATGACAATTACTATTCCAGTCTTATCACCTTAAATGCAAAATTTTCTTTTTCTAAATTTTATGACAAAATTTTCTTTTTCTAAATTTTATGACTTCCAATTGCTAAAGTTCTAATAAATCTAATTACAGCTTTGAAACAATTTGGAAAATGACAGGAACCTAGCTATTGTTTAAAATTATAGCTTTGTGTTCTGCATTTTTTGAAGGGATTCATACCCAATTAAGCAGATTCACACACCTAATTGTGATCATTATCTTTATTTCTTATTGATTGATAGTTTAATTAGTTAATTTATTGTGTGAAGGTGAATGGAACAAAACACATTTGCAATCATAGAATGGTGGAATGAAATTAGACATTAAAATCTAGTCCAATCTAAGTAAAGAATCTTCTGCTCTCCCATTCTTAACAAATGGTCATGCAAATACAAAATTTGTAATGACAGGCAACTCACTACTTTTCTAGACAGCAAGTTCAATTTTTGCCTATCTATTGTTTTTGAAGGTTCTTTGGATAGAGCTAAGATGTCTTGGCTACATGGAGAGCAACTCTAATGCAGTCCTTGAACATGTAATATTCTTAGGGGATGACACAGACTAAGACATTATAAGTATTGTAGAACTGGGTGCTATTGAAAGATTTGATCAACCTGCCTTGTTATGATGTACCTAGCAAATTCATAAAGGTAGGGGATATAGAAATAATGATATATTAATGAGCTGTGGTGAGCTAGACTGACCAATTTTGTGGTATACACAGTACTACAATGTAGTATAGAAATGGCCTTCAGTAGTAATACAGCACCTTAATATAATAATAATGATGTGATGATAATGACAATAGCTAGCATTTACATAGTATTTTATGGTTTGCAAAGCAGTCTACAAATAAGATATCCTATCACCCTCACAAACAACCTGGGAGTTGGGTGGTGCAGTGGATAGAGTATTCAGCCTGGAGTCAGGGGGACCTGGGTTCATTCCAGCATCAGACACTAGCTGTGTGACCCTGGCCAAGTCACTTAACCTGTTTGCCTCAATTTCCTCAATGTAAAATGGAAACCCTGGAAAAGGAAATGGCAATCTACTTTGCTAAGAAAATACCATAGAAATGGGGTCATGAAGAGTCAGACATGACTAAACAAATGAACATTACGTTTATGGAGTAACATTATGTTTATGGAGAGGAAACTGAGGCAGAGATTGTGATCCACCTAGGTTTACAAAGCTAGTGAGTATCTGAGCTCAGATGTGATCTTTGGTCTTTCTGACTCCAGGTCCAGAACTCCATCTAAAATTCTCAGATAACAAAACAATGAGTATAAATGAACTCACCTGATCAAGGCTATGGGTGTATCCCAAAAAGACAAGTCATTTACAGGTAATGAACTTTCCAGATGATCATTTTCCACCTTTAATAAAGCTAGATTTTGGTCAGGTTCACTAGAACCATCAAAGTGCATGTCATTGCCTGGCCTGCTAGAATAGAAAACACCATGAGCTTACTACAAATACCACATGACAAAGCATCCTAGAAATATTAAAAACCATTCTAAACAAGATATTTACAAATGTATTCTAAAAATAATTCTCTATTACTGATGAATATATAATAAATAAAGATGATTCTTTGCTTTCCTATGATTTGCATATGTGTGTGTTTGTGTGTGTGTGTGTATGTGTGTGCAAAATGGATTGTACAAATTGAAAGAATATCAAGTGAGGCCTGAAAGTTCTCTTCTTATCTTACTTATTCTTATCTTATTTTTATCTTATCTTATATAATATAATATTATATTATCTTATATTATATATCTTATATTGTATTCTTATGTTATATTAGAATATATTACATGTAATATATTATACTATTATATTTTAATATATTACAGAATTAACACATTATAGCATTATTATTAACAATATATACTATGTAAAAATTTGTTATTATATATAGTATATAATGATATCATAATACATATTTTATTATTATTAATGACATATTATTTGTGTATTATATTATTAATACATTATAATATTTATATATGTTGTATTGTATTATAATTTATCATATTATGCTTTATCATTTCATACTATATAATATATTATTATATTATTAATATATCATATTCTTATGTTTATATCTATCTTATTCTTACTTTATCTATTCTTATCATAGTAATTCTGTCAATATCTATGGTTTAGAGCTTTAAGTCAGTTTACTTATACATCAAAAAAGACGTTATCTGTTTTGGCTATAACACACAATATCAGAACATGGCCAAAGTGCTAAAAGAGAAAATTTTGGGAAAAAGCGCAATTATTGATATTTGTAATATTTCCTAAAATTTTTCTCTAATGTATTGAGGAAGAAAGTAAATGAAATGAAAATACCATGCAGATAATTACTGTTACATGAGAATGTGCATCAAAGGAATGGTGGTTTAAAAATATTTTGTACTAATGAGACCCTAATAACAAAAAAAAAGAAGAAAAGATTCCTTTTGGATTATTTGGAGATGTTCTCCCACCTACCCACAGCCTACATCCTACTGCCTTAACTGACCCGAGAGAAGTAAATTCCAGGGCACCTTTATAATCACTGAGATTATAGTCTGGAATTGATTAGGGAATAAAATGATTAAGAACATCACATCATTGAAGATCAGCAAGTAAAAAAGACTCATTTTCAAATACCTCTAAGTTTAAATGGTCAGCAGGATATATCCCCTCATCCTGCTTCACAGCAGAGATGGGAGAGAGATGGCAACTTCTCAAGTTAAAAGACAACTTACCTCATTGTAGAATATGTTTCAAGAGGAAATGCCAGTGTTTGTGAGCAGAAGACACTAAGAAGCATCAGTGATACCAGGAGCTGGGAGTTACTTCTGGCTTCCATCTTTATGTATCTGAAATAAGTCAAAAAGAAACATTTAGATCAACTTCAGGGGCCACAGATGTCATCTACAAATTAGACCAGTACTTCACATAGAAATATACCAAGTTCTTGCCAAGTTCAAAACAAGGGACTGTCA
>NW_020953109.1:0-5611 GCF_900497805.2 Vombatus ursinus | reverse complement strand
AAGAAGAAGAAGAAGAAGAAGAAGAAGAAGAAGAAGAAAAACAAGAATAGGAACAAGAGCAAAAAAGAAGATGACCAAGAACAAGAACAAGACAAGAACAAGAATAAGAATAAGAGGAGGAGGAGGAAGAAAAGAGAAAATGAAGGAGGAGAAAAGAAAAGAAAAAAAGATTCAAAGTATGGTCTTATAAGTAATTGGTTTATAAGCAAGTGTGGAACTTTGTTAGGGCTTTCAAAGTTAACAGGTTATCTAGATTCTCAGGATACTACTAAACCAATAGCATTGTCTTGATGGTTGTGTGTTTATGTGCGTATGTGTGTGTGTGTGTGTGTGTGTGTCTGTGTGTGTGTGTCTATGTGTGCGGTCCTTGCCATATAACTTCCTGTTATGACTGTATCTTCTTGTAGGATTTTTTAAATTCAATTATTTTTAAGAATGAAAAAACAAAGAGAAATATATGTCCTGGAATGTATGTACTGGTTAGAAAATTTCCTAGACATGAAAGCCCTCTCACAAACAGGCAGGTAAAGTTTTCAGTACCCCCTCACCCTCACCCTTAATACCACTTCTGGTACTCCAGTGGTTTTTACAGATCAAGCAAGAGCTAAAGATGCTATACTACAAGATATATCACCAGACATCTTCCGTCTTCTCACTGCTGACTGTCACTTAATGGTATCCTGGTAGTTGTAGATTATTAAATATTTTCAATGGAGTTTTTAAAGTCCTTTGGTGGAAAAAGGACATTTTTCTAGAAATTCCATAAGGACCATCTTCTCTGGAGAAATCTGGGGCAAGGGAGGGGTCTGTGTTGTTTATTTTTTAATCCAAAGACTTGAACCACATTTCCTCCAACAGAACTTATTTGATTTCTTCTTTTTCTGAAAATTCCTTTTCCCCTACTAACATGGTTGTTGTACTCATGTACATTTTTAGAACATAGTTAACCCATAAATATAGATAAATACATACATACATACATACATACACACACACACACATACATTTGGAAGAGAATAGAAGAGGAAGGAAGGGAAGGAATGGGAAAGGTAGGAAAGGGAAGGGAAAGCAAGGGAAGGCAAGGGAAGAGAATATTCAGTGTTACTAAGAGGATAAGGGAATTGTCTAAGCTCACACAAGTAGTGAATGTCTTAGCTGATATTTGAACAGAGAACTTCTTACTGCACATCTACTGATACATTATCTTTCCTATGCTGCTTGCTATCTGTGCAACTTTGAGCAAATTATTTCACCACTCTGAGCTCCATATTCATCTATAAAATAAAGGAACTTGGATTAGAAAATTTCTGAGGTCTTTTTCATATCCAAAAGTCAATTTCATAGCAATTTAATAACTGCAATTAGAGTGGTAGCATAACATAGGTTATAGCACATTGGTCAAGAAGACCTGAGTTACACTTAATTGTGTAAAGAAGGGCAAATTACTTAATTTCTCTGAACCTCTGATTCCCCATCTGCAAAAGGGGTAGACAAATACCTATAGTTTGTACCTGATATGCTTTTCTGAGTCTCAAAAGAGATCATATATGGATCATTCTAGGAAAACCTTAAAGCATTTTACAAATATGAGCTTTAATTAAGCACATAATATTCATTCGACAGAATATGCTATAATTCACATCCCAAAAGCAGATCAAATAAAAGGCAGTAGGCTTCAATTTTTGTTGTTACACATTTGTGTCTGATTCTTCACAACCCCATGAAACATAGCTATCCCTGAGTTTTCCTGGCAAAGATATTGGAGTGATTTGCCATTTTCTTCTCCATTTGATTCAGTAGATTTTTTTGTCAGTCAAATGGAGGTTAAGTGGCTTGCCCAGGATCACATGGCTAAAAAGCATCTGAGGCTGAATTTGAACTCAGGTCTTCCTGATTGACTCCAGGCCCAGTGCTCTATCCACTGAGACATCAGTAGCCTGTGTAGCTTCAATTTCAAGAAAAACTTAAACTGAATGAAAACTGAATTAAATGATTGATTGAACATGGAACTCATTTAGAGACAATATTTTAGAAATCACTACATTTTTCTTCAATCTGATTAGTGCTTTTGGCTTTGGACCTTTCAGGGAGAGTCTTTTTATAAGATCACTGACTGTCTGTTCTGTGCCATGGCCAACTTTGTCGTAGTCCCACAATGGGCCAGATCCTTGGCTTCTCTTGTGTAAAGCATGGCATTTTGCCAATCATGTAGTACTAGTTATTAGAAAGAGTGAAATAAGAAAAGAAAAGAGGGAGTAGAAATATTTCCTATTCCTTAAGAATCTATTGCTTTTCCTTCCATTCAGTTGTTACCACAGAAACCTACCACAGAAAGAACATTTACACATTTACACTACTGGAATAGCATCCTTATTAGTCTCAATGATTCAAGTAATTTCTGCTTTCTGATTCATTTTTTTCCACATGGTTCCTATCAAAAGGCTCCTCCTTATTCTATGTACAGAATAAAGACCTTAATCCTTATTCAGGTATTTAGGTCCTCTACAATCGTGTCCCAGCCATCCTACCTTTCCAAAATCGTGTTAATATTTTAGATGGACACATTCTGTTTCTATCAAATTGGTCTGGCTAATCCAACATATATACTTCACATATCTGCTGTGATTCCTGACATTTGTTATTCAGTTTCCCCACCTCCACTTACTCCCTACCCACGAAACCATTGTACTTACAATTTCAAGATCCAATTCAAATCTTAATTTCTTCTGCAAAGTCTTCCTTGACCACCTAGCCCATAGTGATCTCTCCCTCCTCAATTGTAGCCTCTGGTAGGTTCTGGTAACTTTATGCCCTCATTATATTTCATGTACATAATTCTTAGATCCACAACTGGAAATTACATGAAGGCATTTCATACTTCTTTTTGAATTGCTAGCATGATGCCTTATACATAATTGTTGCTCAGTGGAAAATGTTCATGTAGTGGCCATTGTCAGATACAAGGCAAGCAAAGGATATAATATGTCCAATTCACCATTGCTAATGAAACTACCCATACCGTGGTAGAATCTGGTATGTATGATTTAGCCCCTAATTTTGAATCCATGTACATTGGTTATGGTGGCTACACTTGAATTAACCCAAAATGCAACCATGCGTTTGAATATGTTTTTTTCATGTATTTGCCAATGTATGAGTCATTACTTTTAAGTCAATTCTCTAAGTATCTACATTTTTCTGAATGTGCTTTTCATAGAAGGCTCTGAATCACTAAATCGATTCATTGAATCAAACACATAAAAATATTGGCAATGAAAATCAAATGTCTTTATTGTCTCCATTTCATTAGTTACACTCATTTTGGAAAAAAAAAAATAGTTGTGTCTCTGGATCTACCTTCTCTGTGAGACTGCTAATGTCATTGGAGATTTATAATGAGTGCCCATGGACAAAAGCTTTGCTCCTATTAGATCAATACACCTATCTATCCCATTGTCATTGTATACCTCTCCAAACCCAGAATCCAGTGACAGTTATAGACACCAGAGTTACATCCACAGAGTCAAGCCCCCAAATCACAAGTGAATCTATTCCAATGTATGTGCATGCTTTGGAAAATGTAAAGCCAAATGTGTGTAGCTTCTAATGATGAAGGCTGTCTTTTAGACAGCCTTGGAATAAATGAAGTTCAAAGAATAAAAAAATAAGGTTCTGTGAACATGAGGGATTGTTAGTTTTATTTTTGGATGGAATAATCTTACTTAAATTCACAAAGTGTGGATAGTATATAATTGGACACTCAAAGCACAGTTTTTTAATAATATTTTTTCTCTTACCATGCTTCTAAAAAGTCAGGGACCAAAGGATATTGAAAGCCAGTATGCACTACTTTTTTCATTGCATTTATTAAAAGAAAAGATATACAGCATAAGAAGGCATACGGTTTTCCTGATTTGAATACAAGACTTAGCAAAGATATTTAAAACGATATTTACAGTGTAAACACCATTTTTATTACAGGAAAAGCAAAGAAATCACAACTTTCACTACTACATATATGTGTTTTGATTTGATATTGAATATGTTCTTGATAGATTTATGTAGAACTCAAAAAATAGTCAATTTGTTCATCATAGATTTCTTTAAAGAATTCTGAAAAATGAAAAAAATAATTTTAAGAATAAATCTCATTTTATTTAAATGATTTCATTTCATTTTTATAGTAGGGATCTTAAGATTAATCAACACACTGTAGGTAATCCTACTAACTCACAGGGGAATCCACTTTTCAAAGATTGTGACCCTAATGCAAGGAAATAAAGTGTTAGAGGCTTAGCAGATATATCATTAAATAATGGCCACCTCTATGCAATGAATCATTAGTATTCTGCCTCAGAGAAAGTTTGTATGTGTTAAGAAGATATCTAATCAGAGAGAAAGGGCAAGAATGAACCTTGGATTAAAAGAAAAATCATGACTTGGTTCTCAAAAGGAAATTCAATTTCTGTTCCACACTTCAGCATGAGAAAAATTGGGGTAATGGGTATAAATGAAATCAGGGCACCATTCAGAATATCAAACTGCTCACTCTTAACTCTTGATACAAGTGATGATAAGATATCAAAATGAGTTATTCTAAGCTTATTATTGGATTGGGTTCTACATCAATGGAAATCACAATTGAACAGCCTGAAGTGGTCCACTAATATGAAGTATCCCACAATATTTACCCTAAGGAAGAAGCATGTTCATGCAAAATGACTCTTGGATATAGAAGGAAGAGAAGAAAATAGGAATTCATATAGAGCCTGCTACATGCCAGGCATTATGCTAAATATTTTATGTATTATTTCTTTGATCCTCCCAGCAACGCTGGGAGGTCAATAATGTTATCCCCATTTTACTCGAGGAAAATAAGACAAACAAAAGTTAAGTGACTTGCTGAGGGTCACACAGCTAGTAAGTGTCTGAGGCTAGATTTTAACTCAGGTTCTCCTGCCTTGAGGCCCAGCACTCTGTCTACTGTGCAATGTTGCCATAGACTTAAAGAGTGAGGAAATTGTCCCTAGAGAAGAATGATTAATGTTTAGTTAGATTTACCATGAGGAAGTGATGCATCGACCTTTCTAGAGCATCAATTTCAGAATTCTCAATTGGGTTTATTTTCGTTACTGTGGGAGACCAGGAAAACATGCATTTTGAGATTCTTAGACAATCACGACTTGTACTGAAGACTGGGGCTCCCAAGCAGTACCCTGAGTATAGTTAGAGTGACCCCTAGAGGCGAGAACAATGAACCATCATGAAAAGATGGTGTTCTTGGGTTTAGCTCCCTGTGTTGGAACCAGTAGACACAGTACTAAATCTTGGCATTCATACTTTGTCCATTTACACCCATACACACGCACACACACACACACACACACACACAGAAACACACACACACATTTCCTTTACCTGTGAGAGCTTCCCAAAACATCATTTAAATATTTTCCCAATTTCTGCTTTATCGTCTGTTTTTTCTCCATGTCCGTAGACATTTCATCAGAGGCACGCTTTTCAGGTGAATGGGTCGTGCTAGGTTCCTTGCTATGGAGGGAAGGGAAACACATCAGATTTTAAAGTTTTAGCAAATAGGGCAATAAAGCAA
>NW_020953108.1:0-1190 GCF_900497805.2 Vombatus ursinus | reverse complement strand
TTTTTGAACAGAGGCATAAGTGAGCAGTCAACTTGAAATCCTTTTCTAACTAAAGGAATGAATTTCAAAAAGGGGACCAATGAATAATTGAGCCCTCCTCCAGTTCTTTTCTGAATTATCTAGTAAAGATGAGAAAGCTATGGAAGATACGTAGACAGAGATGTTGAAACACAGAAAGATTACTCAGAACTACCTTCCTTTGCATTCACAGTCAGACACCTTAAACCCTATTAATAGTAAAAATAGTGCCAAATTCTCATTGAAAAATATATTATCCTTCAAATATTTATTTGTTTAGAAGTTAGAAAGTATATAGAGGAAGTAAGGGGTATTTATATCCATTCTCTAAACACATCTCTGCAAGTTTCTAAAAAGAAACAGAGGATTTCAAATTCTCCTTCTATAAGAAGATTAACAAAATAAAATACTTAAAACTGTGAGAAGCAAAGACTTAATTACTGTCATAATGAAGTAATTGATTATAAAATGGAAACTTCAAGGTTGAACATGATACAAGTCAAAATCTTGTCACAACCAGTGATTAAGGAGTGTTCACCTGTAAAACAGAAAGAAGTTAATCTTGAAGCAAGAGATAGCATGCGATAGTAACTAAAACTGAATGAAGAAGAAAACAGGATAAAATATTTACAAACCAGTAGAGTGAATAAAAGCCACCTATATACGATAAGCTTTCTGACTTCAGAGTATTACCTGGGAAACTTGGTTTTGTTATTGATGTAAAGAAAAAAACAAACATATGGAAAACTTTTTGCTAGAGAGAGAAAAGCCTATACAATGTGTGGAAAGTTCCAAGGGAAAGATAAAGATAAGTAGAGATTCCACTTACCCTGACGTGTAATGTCCTTTCTCTGATGAGGTGTGGTCCTCTCTCATTGATACTGGTGAATGCTCAGAATCTTCCTATGCAGTGGATTCTTGTGAAGCCACAAAGGACTTCACCTGTTCACTGAAGGGACTGCTGTACTTCCTAACTCCTGAGCTGGTTCCTTGTTTCCTCTTCACTATACTCTGACCAGCATTTCAAACACCCTTTCTTTTTATGGAGTTTACACATGGGGCCAAACAATCACATAGCTATCTCTGATAGATGTCACAATTGTTACCCTCCCTGAAGGTGAATGGATGATTTCCCTGCTTTATGAGGTAGAAAATCTTAAGGAATTCATAAA
>NW_020953107.1:0-4803 GCF_900497805.2 Vombatus ursinus | reverse complement strand
AAACATATTTGCAATCATAGCATGGTAGAATGAAATTAGACATTAAAGTCTAGTCCAATCTGAGTAAAGAATCTGCTGCTCTCCCATGCTTAACAAATGTTCATCCAAATACAAATATTTATAATGACAGGCAACTTACTACCTTTCAAGGCAGCAAGTTCAATTTGTCTACGTATAGTTTCTGATGGTTCTTTAGAAAGAGCTAAGTTCTTTTAGTGGATGGCACAGAATAAGACATTGTGGGTATTGTAAAACTGAGTGTTATTGAAACATTTGATCAACCTGACTCATTCGTATGTACCAGTAAACTCATAATGGTAGTGGATATAGAAATAATGTTATGTGAATGAGCTATGGTGAGCTAAGCTGACCGATTTTATGGAATACACAGTACTACCATGTGGTATAGAAATGGCCTTCAGCAGTACAGTATACAGCATCTTAATGTAATAATAATGATAATGATAATAAAAATAACAAGAGCTAGCATTTACACAGTATTTTATGGTTTTAAAAGCAGTTTCTAAATATGACCTCCTATTATCCTCACAACCACCATGGCAGTTAGGTGGTATAGTGGATAGAGTACTGAGCCTGGAGTCAGGAAAAGCTGAGTTCTATCCCAGAATCAGACACTTGCCAGCTGTGTGACCCTGGCCAAGACACTTAACCTGTTTGCCTCATGGGAACCCTGGAGAAGGATATAGCAAACCACTCTATTATCTTTGCCAAGAAAATACCATAAAAATGGGGTCATGAA
The DNA here is from genome assembly GCF_900497805.2 of Vombatus ursinus. Classification (NCBI taxonomy): domain Eukaryota; kingdom Metazoa; phylum Chordata; class Mammalia; order Diprotodontia; family Vombatidae; genus Vombatus; species Vombatus ursinus. The sequence continues at coordinate 4,043 of NW_020953107.1, read as the reverse complement.
GAGTCAGATATGACTAAACAGATAAACATCAACAACAACATCATATGTTTATGGAGAGGAAACTGAGGCAGAGGTTGTGATCTACCTAGGTTTACAAAGTTAGTGAATATCTGGGCTTAGATTTGATTTTGGTCTGCCTGCCTCCAGGTCCAGAACACTATCTAAAATTCTCAGATAACAAAAAACTGATTATAAATGAACTCACCTGACCAATTCTCTGGGAGTACCCCAAAAAGACAAGTCATTTTCAGGTAATGAACTTTCCAGATGATCATTTTCCACCTTTAATAAACCTAGATTTTGGTCAGGTTCACTAGGGCCATCAGACAGCATACCACTGCCCAGCCTTCTAGAAGGGAAAACACCATGAGCTTCCTATAAACTACCACATGACAAAGTGTTCTAGAAATAGTAAAAATCATTCAAAGCAAGACACTTGCAAATGTATTCTAAAAAATAATTCTCTATTAATAGTTAACAGATAATAAATACAGATAATTCTTTGCTTTCCCATGATGCGCATGCATTTGCATGTGTATGTGTCTATTTGTGAGTGTTTGTATGTGTGTGTGTGTCTGTGTGTGTGCGTGCAATATAGATTGTACAAATTGAAAAAATACCAAGCAAGGCCTGAAGGTTCTATTCTTATCATGGGGCAAAATGAAAAAACAAAAAGGGAGTTGAAAATTGATGTCATTTAAAAAAGAGAGAGAGAGAAAGATGGGGAAGAGTGTGAAAAAACAATGAAATGCAAAAGATTTGAGGGATAAGAGTATTAAGTTCTGAGGAAGGCAGAAAATGTAGTCAAACACAGGAAGAAAAAAGAGAAGATGGAAAGCTGTGCAAAGGTAGAAAAGCTAGAAAGAATGAGGGTATGGGAGCAATTTATGTTTGTTAATGTAGATAAAGAGGAACTGTTGGTACAGCTTTGGAAGGCTCACAAATTGCAGCAGGTGGCACAGTGGATGGAAGGCTGGCCTTGGAGTCAGGAAGACTTGAGTTCAAATCCAGCCTCAGGTACTTATTAGCTATGTGACTCTGGGCAGGACACTTGATCTCTATTTGCCTCATCTTTTGCAACTATAAAATGATAACAATAGCACTTAGGTCACACAGGATTGTTGCAAAGAACAAATGAGATAACATTTGTAAAATGCTGAGCCCAGGGACTAGAATGTAGTAAGCACTGTAAAAATGCTTATTCCCTTTCCTCATCCCCCTTTTCCCCATACCAACCCATTGATGTGTGTAGTATCAGTATTATTATTTTTATATTATCAATATGAAAAAGAGGCAGGCAGAAGTTACATGGCTTGCTCCTGATCAGATAGCTAGAATTCCATGTCAGAGCCAAGATGTAAACCCAGGTCCCCTGGCTTCAAGTCCACCAATCTTTCTACTTCACCCTGCTGCATCTCATCCTGCTTTTACACACCACATTTATGTCTGTAGGTGTGTGACACACATGTATAGATATATACATATGTAGAAAAACATATGTAATACTGATGTATTAAACATCAGTAATACTGATGCATAAAACAAATCCATAGAGTTGGTATATTTGCATTATGGGTGTTATAAAAATAAATGGAAGAGTAATTGGATATGTAAATTTTACTTACACTTTTTTTCTCCTTAAGAAAGACATCCATTACATGTACTAAGTCAATAAAATGATCATTAGATTTCTTAATTGCAAGACAGCAATATGCTTGTTGCAGTCTACGTCTGTAAATGGAACAATGCACAGTCAGATTCTGCTATTGTATTTTCTAAAACTTGTACTCCTCAAAGTACATTTCATCTGGGACTTGTCTAAGGCAGAAGATGAACTGTATGGATATGGTAATTGCCCTCTGTGTAATAGAAATTGGTGAGAATTTAGTCTGTGTCTAACAAAAGTTTTCTGCCAGACACCATGAGCTTATTCTTCCTTTTAATTGTATTTTAAAAAGGATAAAAATGAGAAGAGCTAGAGAGGAGCTCTCCTTATAGTTAGTTTCCTAAGGTTTCCTGGGAAATGTAGGCTCTGCATTTGTCATTCTAGAAATCTGACTGGCTATGAATGTTCTTAAATGAGTCAATAGCATGAAATGAGACATCATCTCTTAGGATTCATGTGAAGATTAATAAGCTCCAGTGTTGTTTCTTGGAATCATTGCATTTGGCAGGTAGCTGTACTCTACATTTGTGAATGGAAGCATTTTTACTGCAGGTAGAGACCATTATACAGCTGGCAGATGGGGAAGATGTATGTATAAAACATGAACATTTTATATTCCAAGTCAAAAAAAGAAAACTGTGTTTGTAAGAATGAAATTAGGAAGTTGGTTTGAAAAATCAGCATATAAATGACACAAAATTACATTAGCCTATTCAAAGCAAAGTGCTCAAGGAAAGTGTCAATCTTCCTAGGGTTCTTAAAAAGTGCAATGTGTAGCATCCTACATAGGAATATACTTACTCCTCAGCAAGTAATGTTGGTCAGGACTGCAACCTGGGCCAAGAAGGTGGATGACCACTAATAACACTGTGACTTAAACTCCAGAATACTCTGTTGGTGCAGCCACTGTTCTGCCTCAGAAGTGACTGGTTTCTGGGCAGCTTTCAGAGACATACAGGAGCCTGCTTTGACTGATTACCTTTGATATTGAGTATTCCTGAGAAAAGAGCAATTTTTTCTCAGCTGGATAAAATTCTGAGGAGTTGGGAATAAGGAAGCATTATAGAGGCTCACAATGGATTTTATCCATGAAACCAGGAGGGATTCAGACTGTGAATTTTTTCTTTTCTTTTGGAGATTTAACATAAAGTTACTTTATACAAAAGCCTGAAAGGTATACTTTTGGCTTGAACTCCACCCAAGTAGTGTAAGAAATTTGTTAAGCTATGAAATATAGAATCCATCATAGAGGACAAAATAGCTAAATATTTAGGGATAAAAATCTAATCATATTCCAAATGGTTTACACCATATATGATTTGCTTTTAAGAAGACTTGTATTGAATTAATTCTGTCAATATCTATGGTTTAGGCCTTTGAGTCAGTTTATTTGTAGATCCAAAAGGATATTAATGTTTTGGCTTTAATATACACTATCAGAACATTGCCAAAGTGCTGAAAGAGAAAATTTTGGGGGAAAAGGCCCATTATTGATATTTATAATATTTCCTGAAATTTTTAGCTAATGCATTGCAGATGAAAGTAACTGAAATGAAAATACCATGCAGCTAATTAATGTACATCAAGGTAATGATAATTGAAAAGTATTTTGTACTAATGAGACCCTGATAATGAAAGAAAAGAATAAAAGCCTCCTTTTGTATTATTTGGAATGTGTTCTGGCCTACCCACAGCCTACATCTTACTTCCCTAACTGACCTTAGAGAAGTGAATTCCAGGGCACCTCTATAATCATTGATATTATTCTCTGGAATTGATTAGGAAGTAAAAAGAGTAAAAATATTACATCATTGTAGATCAACAAATAAAAAAGACTAATTTTCAAATAGCTCTAAGTTTAAATGGTCAGCATGACATGGACCCTCATCCTACTTCACAGCAGAGTTGGAAGAGAGATGGCAACTTTTCAAGTTAAAAGATAACTCACCTCATGGCAGAATATGTTTCAAGAGGTAATGCCAGTGTTTGTGAGCAGAAGACATTAAGAAGCATCAGTGATACCAGGAGTTGGGAGTTACTTCTGGCTTCCATCTTTGTGTATCTGAAATAAGTCCAAAAGAAACATTTAGATCACATTTAGGGGCCACAGATGTCATCTGCAAAGCAGACCAGAACTTCACATAGAAATATACCAAGTTTTTGCCAAGTTCAAAACAAGGGACTGTCATTCCATCGAAAGAGATAAAACTACATCATGGTTACAGATTCAAGCTACACAATTTCTACCATTTTCCTCCATCACTTTGAACATAAAATAGGTTCCAGCTATATGTAACACTACATATGGAATTCACACAATTGCATACTAAATGCTGGTTTTTCAAACAAATACAAATGAATCCAAGGGACACTAACC
>NW_020953106.1:0-7071 GCF_900497805.2 Vombatus ursinus | reverse complement strand
AGAAAGAAAGAAAGAAAGAAAGAAAGAAAGAAAGAAAGAAAGAAAGAGAGAAAGAAAGAAAGAAAGAGAGAAAGAAAGAAAGAAAGAAAGAAAGAAAGAAGAGAGAAATGTGAGAAGGAGAGAGAATGAGAAAAGAGAAAGATACAAAAAGAATGGAGAATGAGGAGGAAGGAGGGAGATATTGAGAGGGAATGGAGAGATAATAAGAGAATGGAGAGAGAGAAAAGTGAGATTGAGAAAAAAATAGAGAAAGAGACCAAGAGAGAATTAGGAGGGGGAGAGAGAGAGATAAGAAAGGAAAGTGAGAGGGAAAGAGAGAGAGATAAGAGAGGAGAGATAAGAATTGAAATGAAAAAGTTCACATGTGCTCAGTAGAGATGAAATGTAAAATGTCTAATTGACAACCCTCTCAAAGAAACTGTTTGCAAATGTCCCAGTGAGGTTTAAATAGTAGTCTCTCAGTTGATTGATTGTACTAGTAGTGATATTACTGGATTCTGTTCTAATGATTCTGATTTTTTTATTGCTTAGCATTCCCCTTTCTGGGAGGGAATAAAACTATTTGTTCTACACCTGATCCATGTTTGCACTCTGTATATCTTTTTACTTCTGTCTTCCCTCTTGCTGGGGCAAAGTCTTAGTCTAAAGTCAAAAATAGAATTTTTCCTTGGGAATCTGAAATAGGGGTGAAACTGAAGCACTGGGGAGCCTAATTGCTACTGAGAAAACAGGCAACCCCAGAGCAATGAACTGAGAAAGGTAAAATATGGAGATTGGCTCAGGTCACCAGCTCCTGTAGTCTCAGCTAAGGTGTGATGGGCTAGAATGATAAAAAGGGGTGGAGCAAGACATCATCATCAGAGACTGGAACAAGGAGTGAAACATTAAAAATAGCTACAGAATAATCTGAGTAAACCTTATAATATCTGAAGATGGTTTAGAACTCTATGAAGGAGTTGAATATGAGAAAATTCTTAGCCAGAATGGAATACTATTTGAACATTATGAAGTTCAAGGTATGTAATGTGGTGACAGACTTTTCCTTCTGAGATATTCACAGTATATTCACCCTTGCCAGGAAGAGACCTATGGGAATAGAAAGGGATAAAAGGGGGAAGATTCTGAAATCTCATTTTATGAATTAATGAGTAAAGCCTCTTTAAAGCACTTTTCGTGTGCAAAGCACTATGTTAAGCACTGGAAAAGTAAGATAGAAAAGTAAGATAATCCTTAATCTCAAGGAGCTCAAGTTCTAATGGGGAAGGTCTCAGCTGTAAATCAGATGGAGAGGTCCTATGGTCCTTAGGAGTCAGCGGCCAAGAGGATGGTAATGCTTCTTTAATGTCATTTCCACTGAAAAAAAATCGTAACAGTTTCTGATGTTGAACCATTGTATGGCTAACATACTCTTACCTTTTTTTCCTCTAATTCTAGTGGTGCAAAACTACCTACTTAAGTGAAACCTACACCTCACCCTTCTACTATAACTGTTCTTTCATCCCCATAACTACTTTCCCCTGAATTCAGGGAGACCAAATAAGAGGCTAGTCAAGAAATGATGAGGACTTGAACTAGGGTGGTGGCCATGCAAATGGAAAGAAGGAAATGAATGAGAAAGATATTATGGAAGTGAAATTGAAAAGACTTGGCAATTGATTGGATATGGAGATGATATTGATAAGTTGAGGATGATTCCTAGATGGCAGACCTGGGAGATTAGGAGCAAAATGGTGCCTTTGAGGAAAGTTAGGAGAAGGGCTGTGTTTGGAGAGAAGAATAACAAACTGTTCTGGAAAGATGAGTGTGGAATGCTGGGTGAAGCTATGCAGCAGATAGTCCAAGATATGGGACTGGAGCTTAGGAGAAAGAGAAGGACTGGAAATATAGATTTATCAGTCGTCTGTGAAAAAAATAATTGTTGAACCCATGGCTGTTAATGAGATTACCAAGTAAGGGAAAAGAAAAGAGCTGATACCTCTTGGAAGAGTCTTGGCTACAGTCTTGCCTTGAGGGGTGGCGGTGGGATTTGAATGAAAATTTTGCAAAGGTGAATGAGAGGGGTTCAATCAGATAGAGAATCAATCAGGAAGAGAATTATGGTAAAGTGTGTCAAGGAAATATAGTATCCAGGAGGGGATAGTCAACAGTGGCAAATGCCACAGAAAAGTCTAGAAGGATGAGACCAGGAAAGTGTAGCAATGAAGAGATATTTGATGACAATGGAAAATGTAGTTGCAATTGACTGGAAGGGTCAGATCCAGATTGCAAGGTATTATGAGTGGGAGAGAAAAAGTGAAGGAAACAAATATAGACTGTTTTTCTAAGAGAGATAACAGAACTATATAACATGATACTTTGAGGAGATATTAGGATCTTTTTGGGGTAAGTAGATTAAGGATGGGAGAAGTGTAGGCATATATGAGCATAGCAGGAATAGAGCCAGTGGATAAAAATTAGGGAGAAAGGGTCTACCTCCACTCAAGAGGGTCAATGATGAAGGAAACAGCACATTGTCTTGCAGAAAGATGGGAGACTCGAGGAAAAGATGGAAATATCCATTTTTAGGTATTCCTAATGCGTGGATTTGTTTTGCTTAACTATATTTATGTGTTATAAGGGAAGTTGTAATGTTTTGTTTTGTTTTGTTTTAATTTTAGGGGGGTTAAATTTGAGGAAAGGGGGACTAGCAATAGTAAGGCCAAAAAAAATAATAAAGGAAAGGAAGAGAGTCATTGTAGCATTTATTTTTAATGCATGGAAGAAAACAGGAGATTCAGAAGGAGACAAAAAAGTGGGATAGCGTTGCATTAATTACATTCTTTTTAAAAATACAAGCTATATGGGATAGAGATTTGTGGCTTCATATCCAATCCTCTTTTTCTGTTCTCTGTTTATGGAAATACTCATTTGTTGATGCATGTTAAGCTCAGATTAACAGCTAGGTGGTACAGTGATAGATCTCAGGCCTGGTCAGAGAGTTAGGAAAGCTTGAGTTCCATTCTGGCCTTGGATATTTCCTATTAAAGTTTATGTTACTAGATCTCAGGTGGCTCCTGGATGCTGCTACTTGCCAGTCTTTTTGCTCATTCTTGTTTGACTCTCTTTTGTACTCCATACAATGGTTGTGGCAAACTTTCCCTTCTCTCCTCAAGCCACTTAGATATCCCTTCCAACATCGTCCCAGTCCCCTTTCATACAGGACCTCTCCTTTTAATTCACTGAAAATATTAAAGCCAACTGTTAGTGTTTTTTCCCCAGTTCCATTTCTTAAATTACCTCAGTTTCATCCCCAATTCTCTTATCTCTTGCTCCAGTCTCTAATAATGAAATGGTCCTTCCTGCAAATGCCAACCATTCTACTTATGCCCTTGATCTCATCCTGTCCTATCTCCTCCAGGAATTGGTCAGAGTTAGGAAAGCTTGAGTTCCATTCTGGCCTTGGATATTTCCTAGTTGTGTGACTCTGGGCAAGCCATTGAGCCTCTGTCTCAGTTTCCTCATCTAGAAAGTTGGGTTAATAATAGTACCTACATTCCAGGGTTGTTGAGAAGATAGATCAAGATGCTATTTGTAAAGTGCTTTACAAACCTTGACATGATATATAAATGGTAGTTATTGTTACTAGCATCATTCAATACTGAAAGACATGGAAAGGATAATTAAAGGGACCAATTCCTGGAGGAGATAGGAGAGGATGAGATCAAGGGCATAAGTAGAATGGTTGGCATTTGCAAGAAGGACCATTTCATTATTAGAGACTGGAGCAAGGGATGAGAGAATTGGGGATGAAACTGAGGTAATTTAAGAAATGGAACTGGGGAAAAAACACTAACAGTTGGCTTTAATATTTTCAGTGAATTAAAAGGAGAGGTCCTGTATGAAAGGGGACTGGGACGATGTTGGAAGGGATATCTAAGTGGCTTGAGGAGAGAAGGGAAAGTTTGCCACAACCATTGTATGGAGTACAAAAGAGAGTCAAGCAAGAATGAGCAAAAAGACTGGCAAGTAGCAGCATCCAGGAGCCACCTGAGATCTAGTAACATAAACTTTAATAGGAAATATCCAAGGCCAGAATGGAACTCAAGCTTTCCTAACTCTCTGACCAGGCCTGAGATCTATCACTGTACCACCTAGCTGTTAATCTGAGCTTAACATGCATCAACAAATGAGTATTTCCATAAACAGAGAACAGAAAAAGAGGATTGGATATGAAGCCACAAATCTCTATCCCATATAGCTTGTATTTTTAAAAAGAATGTAATTAATGCAACGCTATCCCACTTTTTTGTCTCCTTCTGAATCTCCTGTTTTCTTCCATGCATTAAAAATAAATGCTACAATGACTCTCTTCCTTTCCTTTATTATTTTTTTTGGCCTTACTATTGCTAGTCCCCCTTTCCTCAAATTTAACCCCCCTAAAATTAAAACAAAACAAAACAAAACATTACAACTTCCCTTATAACACATAAATATAGTTAAGCAAAACAAATCCACGCATTAGGTATACCTAAAAATGGATATTTCCATCTTTTCCTCGAGTCTCCCATCTTTCTGTAAGACAATGTGCTGTTTCCTTCATCATTGACCCTCTTGAGTGGGGGTAGACCCTTTCTCCCTAATTTTTATCCACTGGCTCTATTCCTGCTATGCTCATATATGCCTACACTTCTCCCATCCTTAATCTACTTACCCCAAAAAGATCCTAATATCTCCTCAAAGTATCATGTTATATAGTTCTGTTATCTCTCTTAGAAAAACAGTCTATATTTGTTTCCTTCACTTTTTCTCTCCCACTCATAATACCTTGCAATCTGGATCTGACCCTTCCACTCAATTGCAACTACATTTTCCATTGTCATCAAATATCTCTTCATTGCTACACTTTCCTGGTCTCATCCTTCTAGACTTTTCTGTGGCATTTGCCACTGTTGACTATCCCCTCCTGGATACTATATTTCCTTGACACACTTTACCATAATTCTCTTCCTGATTGATTCTCTATCTGATTGAACCCCTCTCATTCACCTTTGCAAAATTTTCATTCAAATCCCACCGCCACCCCTCAAGGCAAGACTGTAGCCAAGACTCTTCCAAGAGGTATCAGCTCTTTTCTTTTCCCTTACTTGGTAATCTCATTAACAGCCATGGGTTCAACAATTATTTTTTTCACAGACGACTGATAAATCTATATTTCCAGTCCTTCTCTTTCTCCTAAGCTCCAGTCCCATATCTTGGACTATCTGCTGCATAGCTTCACCCAGCATTCCACACTCATCTTTCCAGAACAGTTTGTTATTCTTCTCTCCAAACACAGCCCTTCTCCTAACTTTCCTCAAAGGCACCATTTTGCTCCTAATCTCCCAGGTCTGCCATCTAGGAATCATCCTCAACTTATCAATATCATCTCCATATCCAATCAATTGCCAAGTCTTTTCAATTTCACTTCCATAATATCTTTCTCATTCATTTCCTTCTTTCCATTTGCATGGCCACCACCCTAGTTCAAGTCCTCATCATTTCTTGACTAGCCTCTTATTTGGTCTCCCTGAATTCAGGGGAAAGTAGTTATGGGGATGAAAGAACAGTTATAGTAGAAGGGTGAGGGGTAGGTTTCACTTAAGTAGGTAGTTTTGCACCACTAGAATTAGAGGAAAAAAAGGTAAGAGTATGTTAGCCATACAATGGTTCAACATCAGAAACTGTTACGATTTTTTTCAGTGGAAATGACATTAAAGAAGCATTACCATCCTCTTTGCCGCTGACTCCTAAGGACCATAGGACCTCTCCATCTGATTTACAGCTGAGACCTTCCCCATTAGAACTTGAGCTCCTTGAGATTAAGGATTATCTTACTTTTCTATCTTACTTTTCCAGTGCTTAACATAGTGCTTTGCACACGAAAAGTGCTTTAAAGAGGCTTTACTCATTAATTCATAAAATGAGATTTCAGAATCTTCCCCCTTTTATCCCTTTCTATTTCCATAGGTCTCTTCCTGGCAAGGGTGAATATACTGTGAATATCTCAGAAGGAAAAGTCTGTCACCACATTACATACCTTGAACTTCATAATGTTCAAATAGTATTCCATTCTGGCTAAGAATTTTCTCATATTCAACTCCTTCATAGAGTTCTAAACCATCTTCAGATATTATAAGGTTTACTCAGATTATTCTGTAGCTATTTTTAATGTTTCACTCCTTGTTCCAGTCTCTGATGATGATGTCTTGCTCCACCCCTTTTTATCATTCTAGCCCATCACACCTTAGCTGAGACTACAGGAGCTGGTGACCTGAGCCAATCTCCATATTTTACCTTTCTCAGTTCATTGCTCTGGGGTTGCCTGTTATCTCAGTAGCAATTAGGCTCCCCAGTGCTTCAGTTTCACCCCTATTTCAGATTCCCAAGGAAAAATTCTATTTTTGACTTTAGACTAAGACTTTGCCCCAGCAAGAGGGAAGACAGAAGTAAAAAGATATACAGAGTGCAAACATGGATCAGGTGTAGAACAAATAGTTTTATTCCCTCCCAGAAAGGGGAATGCTAAGCAATAAAAAAATCAGAATCATTAGAACAGAATCCAGTAATATCACTACTAGTACAATCAATCAACTGAGAGACTACTATTTAAACCTCACTGGGACATTTGCAAACAGTTTCTTTGAGAGGGTTGTCAATTAGACATTTTACATTTCATCTCTACTGAGCACATGTGAACTTTTTCATTTCAATTCTTATCTCTCCTCTCTTATCTCTCTCTCTTTCCCTCTCACTTTCCTTTCTTATCTCTCTCTCTCCCCCTCCTAATTCTCTCTTGGTCTCTTTCTCTATTTTTTTCTCAATCTCACTTTTCTCTCTCTCCATTCTCTTATTATCTCTCCATTCCCTCTCAATATCTCCCTCCTTCCTCCTCATTCTCCATTCTTTTTGTATCTTTCTCTTTTCTCATTCTCTCTCCTTCTCACATTTCTCTCTTCTTTCTTTCTTTCTTTCTTTCTTTCTTTCTCTCTTTCTTTCTTTCTTTCTCTCTTTCTTTCTTTCTTTCTTTCTTTCTTTCTTTCTTTCTTTCTTTCT
>NW_020953105.1:0-1555 GCF_900497805.2 Vombatus ursinus | reverse complement strand
TCTGAGGACTTAAATGGAGTTCTGAAGTCATGGAGATAATCCTGTGACAGTGGATTAAGAGTCTATTTGAAAGATCACAATTCCAATGCCTTCAGTAATGTCTCTGCTAAAATTAGAGATGAGCAGAAGACTATTATTGCCTGTATTGAAAGTCATCAATTTCAGCCTAAAAAATTTCTGCAATGGTCATTGGAGATCAGAGTGGAAGTTTCCTGTCACACCACTTATAGCTCAGGTGGTTACAGTACTAAATTCAGTACAGTGCTAAAGTTATAGTACTAAACTCAGGTCCATTACTATGAATAAGGCAATTGTCAATTGGTTAGTCACAGAAATATACAGGATTCAACAAATGTTACTAATGATGTACAAGCTGCCAAGGAATGTATAAAAATCATAGAACATGCCAAAAATAAGTATCAGATTACTATTAGTGAGAACTATCAGACAATGCCAGACATCACATTCAAGGCCTTGTGCCAGTAGATTCCAGTCACCTACAGCAAAATCTCCTGGACAAGATGCTCAGCTACATGATTGGCAAAGAATTGCAAAATGCTTAAGGCTGGATGTGAAATTCTCCACTTGTAACATGAAAAAGAAGGAGGAGGAGGAGGAGGAGGAGAGGAAGAAGACCAAGAACAAGAACAAGAAGAACAAGAAGAGGAAGAGGAAGAAGGAGAAAGAGAAGAAGAAGGAGAAAAGAAAGGAAAAAAGATTCAAAGTATAATTGGTTTATAAACAAGTGTGGTATTTTGTTAGTGTTTTCAAAGTTAACAGGTTATCTATATTCTTGGAATACCACTGAACCGATAGCATTGTCTTGATGGTTGTGTGTTTATGTGCGTGTGTGTGTGTGTGTGTGTGTGTCTGTGTGTGTGAGTGTGTGTGTGTTTGTGTAGTCCTTGCCATATAACTTCCTATTGTGACTGTATGTACATGTAGTATTTTTTTTAATTCATTTATTTTCAAGAATGAAAAAACAAAGAGAAAGAGATATGTCCTGGAATTTATGTACTGGTTAGAAAATTTCCTAGACATGAAAGCCCTCTCACAAACAGGCAAGTTATGTTTTCAATATCCCCTCACCCTCGCCTTTAATAATACTTCTGGTACATCAGTAATTTTTACAGATCAACCAAGAGCTGAAGATGCTATACTGCAAGATATAGCAAGAGACATCTTTTCTCTTCTCACTGTTGTGTGCACTTAATGGCATCCTGGTAGCTGTAGATTTTTAAATATTTGCAATGGGGTTTTTAAGTCCTTTGGTGGAAAAAGGACATTTTTTCTAGAAATTCCATAAGGACCAGCTTCTCTGGGGAAAATCTGGGGTGGGGGTTCTATATTGTCTATTTTTTAATCCAAAGACTTGAACCATATTTCCTCCAATGGAACTTACTTGATTTTTTTTTCTGAAAACTCCCTTCCCTCTAGTAACATGGTTGTTATAGGCATATTCATTTTTAGAACATAGTTAACCCGTATACATACATATATATATAGATATAGAGATAGAGATAGAGATAGAGATAGAGATAGAGATAGAGATAGA
>NW_020953104.1:0-5232 GCF_900497805.2 Vombatus ursinus | reverse complement strand
CATAAAGAACATGCAATGTTTTTATTATCAGTGAGTTATATTAACCTATGGTGAATAAGTTCCAGATGTAAGGTACAGGGGGGAAAATCATCTTACTTAAATAATGTCTAGGCCCATTCTTAGTATGTCATTGTTTTTTTTTTCTTTAAAGGAATGTGAATATAAGATAATGATTATTTAAGTGGGTTTTCCTGGTCATGGAGCAATGTTTCACAAGAGAGGTTTTTCCTGAAAAATTTCAAATGAATTGGAAATAAAATCATCATGTGAATCAAAGTAATGGAATCATTTGGGAGCTGTGTGTGTCTATGTCTGTGTAATCTCATGTGCAAAGACATGCATCACATTTATGAAATATTAATTATATATTGTAGCTTATTCTTAATGTAGGAGAAAAACAATGTTGTTCATGCTTAAATTATTTGTATTTCCTTCCTATTATTAAAATTTCTCTGTTTAGTGAGATTTATGAATGACTTTCAGAACAACTTCAGGATCATTTGGACACTTGGGGTTACTGATTAGTCCTTTAGGACATTAAGCCTCAGAAGTTTCATTTCTTTAAAATAAGTTATTCTCACATTTTCTCAGTTTCATATACACTATAGGAATATTTTATTTTCTCTGTTAAGTTTTTGTTTCTCTTTGGAATACAATCATATTGATAATTTCTGAATAATATAAGTCTTGGTACATTACTACACATATACATATATTACCACATACATAGATATATTACTCTAGGAACATGTTTAGGTTGTAATGTTTTACCAGTGAACTTTGAGAAAGAGAAAAAGAAACTCATGAATATCTATCATTCTAGTAGAGAAGTTCTCTTTGCAAATAGGATGTAACATGGCTTGCTGAGAATGATGTGGGATTTTGAGTCAGAGGCCTTGGATTAGAATCCTCCTTCTTCCACTAACTAGCTGTGAGTATCCAGGCCAAGCACTTAACCTCTCTGTGGACTAAATGATTTCCAAGCTGTCTTCTATCCCTAGAATGATTACTTTACCACCTATTTTTTTTTCTGAAAAAATATTCCCCAAATGTCCTGCATCAGAACAGCTATCCTAGTGAAGGAAGTAGTTTTTTTTATACTCCAAATAGTTCAAAATCAATTATGGTGGTTTAGAAAGTTACAAAGGAAAAATAGAAAGTATATTTTATAAAAATCTCATTTCTGTTTATGAACTATGCACATTATGAAAACAGCAAGTAAGGAGTCAGAGATTTAGCTTTTCAATTATAGGTAAATGATGGGAAGAATCAAGAGAAAAAATACACAAAATTTCACTATAACTAAAATGGTAACAAAAACCTAAGAAAAAATAGCATGCTTAATTTTTTTAAAGTGAAGATCTTTCATTTAAAAAAAAAGTCTTATTCTACTAGTTCAATAAAAAAAAAACAAATGAAATTTATGGAACTTTCAAAAAATCTTATTAGAGATGCCTGAACTAAAACTTTTAAACTGAATTAGGGTTCAACAACATTGAAACAAAGTAAAATGATATTATGCTTTACCAAAACCTGAATCTAAAAAAGTTCAATCTATAGTTCTATATGGTATCAGAACACCATCTGCAGGCTGAGACTCTTATTCCACGTATTAGTAAAAAAAAAAAAAAGTGGTGATCAAGCCCTAAAGTTTTCTAGGATATTTCAGGGATGGTATTTGGTCAAAAAAATAAAAAACCTATAAATAGAAATGTGGGGAAAATTCTGATTTAATCTTAATGTCTCATTATTTATGAAAAAATGTAAATCAAGAAAATGCAAAAATTTTACTTTACTGGTCACAGTCATGTCTCTACAGTTTTAGATCATAGGTGCTCCATTCTCATAGTACTCTAAGAATTTAGAAATCCAATGCCAACACCTATGATTTGCACATCTCTTTCTATCTCATTTTCTAACTGGAGTTTCAGTGACGTGATAGTGCTCATAATGTGTAGGCCCATCACCAAATTTTAGGGATTGATTCACTCTGAAATGTTAGCTAGTCCCATCCCATTCATTTTACAAATGAGGAAACTGAATTCTCAAGAGATTTCAGGACTTGCCCAAGGTGATACAGATAGTTACTGGTAATGCTGGGATGACAACAAAAGTCTTTCGAGTATTGATTCAATGTTTTCTCTACTATACCAAAATACTTTTGAGCAATTTTTATAAACATGAAAAAAATTCAAAAGGGATACTATCTCATTTTTAAATGTAGAAAGCAGAGAGATATAAACTCAGAATTCTTTAAAAAGATATCAGCGGTAAGGAGAGGAGTAGTAGTGTGAGGGATAGAAGGAATTTTTATCTACATTTTTATTTATGCCTTCTGATGATTTTGTTTTTGAATCATCATAGTCATCTCCACTATCCTTCCTCCTACCCATCTGAGAGCCATCCCATAAAACAAATGGTATTTTTAATGACAGAAAAAAGAAAAAGAAAAAAAATTAACACAACTAATCAATACATTGAAAAAGTCTGAAAATATGTGCAATCTGTAACCACTGTGGACTTCCCACCTCCATGAAGGGATAAGTTTACAGTGTCCCTTTTATCTACTCATTAGAGAGCCATACTTTATCTTGATAATTGTGTTACATTCAATTTTGACTTTTGTGTATGTATGTGTGTATGTGTGGTTCTTCTTTACACTTAGGTGCTGTAGTAATTGTGCATACCATTTTCTTGGCTTTGCTTTCTGTAACATCCATCAGTTCATGTAGATCTTTCCATGTATCATGAAATTATTTCTTATAGCACAGTGATCATTCATTACATTAAGTACTAGGATTTGTTTACCATTCCAGCAATCAATGAACATCTATTTTGTTTCCAATTCTTTGCTATCACAAAAAGGGTTGCCATAAACATTTTCGTGTATGTGGAGACTTTTTTCTTCTCAGTGGTTTCCTTGGGGTGTAAGCTCCAGTAGTAGAATTAATGAATTAACAAGCATGGACATTTTCATCTCTATATTTGCATACCAATCTTAGCTCCACCAACAACATATTTGTGTATCTATCTTCCCACAAGAACCCCAACATTGCCATTTTTTGTCATCTTTGCCAATGTATGGGATATGAGGTAAAACCTTAGGATTGTTTTAATTTTCATTTCTCTTATTATTAATTTGGAACATTTTCTCATGTCCTTATGAATATTTGCAATTCTTCATTTGAAAACTGTTTTTTCATATCCTTTCACCACTTATGTATAGAGGTATAGCTATTAGATATAAATATAGTTTATGTATATATGTATGTACGCATACATATATACATATTTTATGTGTATGTTATCTTGGGTACCGAAGACTTATTAGAGAAATTTTGTACTCAGCTTTTTCCCATTCAACTACTTCCATCATGTCTTTGTTACTTTAATTTTGGATGTGCAGAAGCTTTTTAGTTTCATATAATCAAAGTTATTCTAATTTATATTTTGTAATTGGCTTTATATTTTGTTTGGTGAAAAATACATCTCTGACTCATACCTGAGAGGCATATGATCTGCTCTCTTCTATTTTTTTAATAGAGTAGCTAGGTAGATATAGTGATGGGTCATTTGGGTCTTTGCCTTTTGTTTGTGTTTCCTGAACCCAATTGTTATTTTTATTACACTGTAATCCATAAAAATCCATCATCATACAGATGGTACATATACAGAAACAGATATTTCTATCATTGTACCTTTGTTTGCAATATCTTTGAATCCTAATACATGTTCAAATTTTGTTTTAAAAAATGTCCCCTGTGGTGTTGAGAAATACATAGATTCTTTTTTATTCCCATTTAGGAGAAGCCATAAGCTTTTTAGCTGTAGTTTCTCCAGCAATTTTTTTTTTGTTCTATATATTCTCTTTTGTTTACCTTTTTTGTTAGACCTACCCCAAACTGAAATTAGAGTTTCCCATCACTATTGCTTTATTCTCTATGTGTTCTTGTAGCTCAGTTAATGTTTCCTTTATGAATTTGAATGCTAAGGACTTTGGAACATATAAGTTTATTACTGATATTGGATTTTTGTCTATGGTTCTTTGAAGCATAATGTAGTTTCTTTGTGTATCCCTTGAAATTTTTGAATGTTTTTCTTTGTCCACTAGAAGGACTGAAATTCCTGCTTTTTTGAATTAACCTGATGCATGGTAATTTTTTCCCATCCTCTCATTTTTATTTTATGTATGTCTTTGTTTTAAATCTGTTTCTTATAAGGAAGAGATAATAGGGTTTTTCCTATCCAATTTGTTACGCTTCTCTTTGTTTTATTAGATTGTTTAATCCATTCACATTTCAGTTAATGAAATTACATTTGTGTTCTTCCTTTGTCACTAATATCATTTTTTAAGGTATTTTTTTCCCTCTTCCTCTACAAAGTAAGGCAGTGTGATATCTCTTCAGTTACTTTAATGTTTTTTAAGGTGGCCCCTATTCTCACTGCCTCTCTTCCCATTCCCTCTAATCACTTCCTCCCCTTTGTTACACATTTATTTTTGGGATTTTGCTTATTAGTTCTTTTGCTTTCTGATGTGTCCAAGCTGTTCAGGGAGGACTAGCCCCTTTAGTGTGAGGGTTTGCTGAGCCATTTTAAATGTTGTTCATCCAACTTTGGTGTCTACTTGCCACCCAAGCTGTGGATACAAGAAGCTGTAGCATGCACAGTGGCCACACAACAGTGCCAAGTCATCTCAGCAGATGTACTAAACCAGTTTGAAGGTAACTGGTAGGTCACATCAGTGAGTTAGGAGGACATCTACCCCAAGCATAGGAAGACTTCCCCAAGCAGAATCTGTAGATGAGAATAATTTGTTTCAATATCCATGAAGGTGGTTGAAACAAATACTGTGGAACACCTAGAACATGGTCAGACAAGGTCATCCACTGTATCTTGGGCCATTGCCACTTGTCTTGAATTTGGAATTAGATGACCCTGGAAGAGAGAGTGAGGCTGATGACTTTTTGCAACTCTGCCTTACTTAAATCCAATTTATACAGAAGTCAAGACATCACCCATTTCCCCAATATTATGATGCCCTTTGTCCTCTTTGAAAATGAAGATCAAACAACAGAAAATCTTTTACTTTCCTGCTTTTATCTAGTCATTTATTTCTTCTCCTCATTTCCTCTCAGTTAAGCAGATTCCCTCTTCCTCTTTTCCCCTTCACTTAGTCCTGTGAAGATTTCTTTCACAGAGCAGCCTAAGAGCTCAAAGCCAACTTTGAGGATT
>NW_020953103.1:0-6263 GCF_900497805.2 Vombatus ursinus | reverse complement strand
CATAAAGAACATGCAATGTTTTTATTATCAGTGAGTTATATTAACCTGTGGTGAATAAGTTCAAGATGTAAGGTACAGGGGAAAAAATCAACTTACTTAAATAATCTCTAGGCCCATTCTTAGTAGGACATAATTTTTTGTTCTTTAAATGAATGTGAATATAATAAGATAATGATTATTTAAGTGGGTTTTCCTGGCCATGAAGAAATGTTTCACAAGAGAGGTTTTTTCCTGAAAAAAATTTCAAATGAATTGGAAATAAAATCATCATATGAATCAAAGTAATGGAATCGTTTGGGAGCTGTGTGTGTCTATGTCTGTGTAATCTCATGTGCAAAGACATGCATCACATTTATGAAATATTAATTATATATTGTAGCTTATTCTTAATGTAGGAGAAAAACAATGTTGTTCATGCTTAAATTATTTGTATTTCCTTCCTATTATTAAAATTTCTCTGTTTAGTGAGATTTATGAACAATGATGAGACTTTCAGAACAACTTCAGGATCATTTGGACACTTGGGGTTACTGACTAGTCCCTGCAGAGTACTGTTTTAGGACATTAAGCCTCAGAAGTTTCATTTCTTTTAAATATGTTATTCTCACATTTTCTCAGGTCTGATATACACTATAGGAATATTTTGTTTTCTCTGTTAAGTTTTCATTTCTCATTGGAATACAATCATATTGATACTTTCTGAACAATATGTCTTGGTATGTTACCACATATATTACTCTAGGTACAAGTGTAGGATCTAATGTTTTACCACTGAATTTTGAGAGAGAAAAGAGGAAACTCATGAATATCTATCACTCTAGTAGAAAGGTTTTCTTTGCAAATGGGGTGTAACATGGCTTGCTGGGAATGATGTGGGATTTGGAGTCAGAGGCCTTGGGTTTGAATCCTCCTTCTGCCACTAACTGGCTGTGAATTCCCAGGCCAAATCACTAAACTTCTCTGTGGACTAAACAATTTCCAAGTTGTCTTCTAAACCTAGAACAATTACTTCACCACTTATTTTTTTTCTGAAAAGAATATTGCCCAAATGTCTTGCATCAGAACAGCTATCCTAGTGAAGGAAATAGTTGTTTTTTACACTCCAAACAGTTCAAAATCAATCATTGTGCCTTAGAAAGTAACAAAGGAAAAATGGAAATATATTTTATAAAAATCTCATTTCTGTTTTTGAACTGTGCACATGATGAAAGCAGCAAGTAAGGAGTCAGAGATTTAGCTTTTCAATTATAGGTAAATGATGAGAAGGACTAAGAGAAAAAATTCACAAAATTTCACTAACTAAAATTGTAACAAAAAACAACTAAGAAAAAGGGAGCATGCTTAACTTTTTTAAAGAGAAGATCTTTTATTTTATTTTTTGCCTTTTTGGTAAGGTGACTGGGGTTAAGTGACTTGCCCAGGGTCACACAGCTAGTAAGTGTTAAGTGTGTGAGGTCAAGATTCAAACTCAGGTCCTCCTGACTCCAAGGCTGAAGCTTTATCCACTGCGCCACCTAGCTGCCCTGGATCTTTCACTTAAACAAAAAGGTCTTATTCCACTAGTTTATTAAAAAAGAAATGAAAATTAGGGAACTTTTAAAAAATATTATTCGATATATATGAACTAAATTTTTTAAACTAAATTAGGAGTCGACAACATTGAAACAAAGTAAAATGATATTATGGTTTCTCAAAATCTGAATCTAAAAAAGTTAAACCTGTAGTTCTATATGGTATCAGAACACTATGTGCAGGCTGAGACTTTCATTTCATATGTTAGTAAAAAAGGTGGTGATTAAGCTCTAAACTTTTCTAGGATATTTCAGGGATGGTATTTGTTTGGTCTAAAAACTCAAAAAACCCCAAAAACCTATAAATAGGTGTGTGGAGGAATTTCAATTTAATCTGAATGTCTCATTATTTATGAAAAAAAAAATGTAAATTAAGAAAATGCAAAAATTTTACTTTACTGGCCACAGACATGTCTCTACAGTTTTAGATCATATGTGCTCTGTTCCCACAGTAATTTAAGAATTTAGAAGTCCAATGCCAACACTTATGATTTGCACATCCTTTTTTTTTTTTTGGTAACTGGGGTTAAGTGACTTGCCCGGGGTCACACGGCTAGTAAGTATAAATCAGGGCTGGTGCTCTATCCACTGTACCACCTAGCTGCCCATTTGCACATCTTTTTATATCTCATTTTCTAGCTGGGGTTTCACTGATGTGAAAGTGCTTATAATGTGCAGGCCCATCACCTAATTTTAAGGATCTATTCACCCTGAAAGATTATCTTGTCCCACCTCATTAATTTTACAAATGAGGAAAGTGAATTCTCAAGAGATTTCAGGACTTGCCCTAAGTGATACAGATAGTTACTGGTAATGCTTAGATGACAACAAAAGTCTTTTGACTCCTGGTTCAATGTTTTCTCCACTACACCAAAATACTTTTGAGCAATTTGCATAAACATCAAAAAATTCAAAAGGGACACTATTTCATTTTTAAATGCGAGAAAGCAGAGAGATTTAAACCCAGAATTCTTATTAAAAAGATACCAGAGGGAATTATGCCCAAAGGGCTATAAAATGTGCTTGCCCTTTGACCCAGCAATAGCACTTCTAGGGCTATATCCCAAAGAGATCAAACAAATGGGAAAAGGACCCACATGTACAAAAATATTTATAACAGCTCTTTTTGTGGTGGCAAAAAATTGGAAATTGAGAGGATGTCCACCAGTTGGGGAATGACTGAACAAGTTGTGGTATATGAATGTAATGGAATACTATTGGGCTATAAGAAATGATGAGCAGACAAACTTCAGAAAAACCTGGAAAGACTTGTATGGTCTGATGCTGAGTGACGTGAGCAGAACCAGGAGAATGTTGTACACAATAACAGCCGTGTTATGCGATGACTAATATTGATAGACTTAACCCTTCTCAGCAATACCAGGACCTAAGACATCTCCAAAGGCCTCATGATGGAAAATGCTATCCACAAAGAAGAAAGAACTATGGAGTTTGAATGCAGATTGAAGCATTCTATTTGCTATTTTTTCTTCTGTTGTGTTTTTTTTCCTCTTTTTGTTTTGGTTCTAATTCTTATTTACAACATCACTAATGTGAAAATATGTTTAATAGGAATGTATATGTATAGCCTATATTTGATTATGCACCACCTTAGAGAGGGGGTTTGGGAGGGAGAAAAATTTAAAACTCAAAAGCTTATGGAAGTGATTGTTGATAATTCAAAATATATTAATTTTAAAAAATGTTAAAATAAAAAGATACCAGCCACAAGGATAGGAATAGTAGTGTGAGAGATAGAAAGCTTTTTTATATACATTTTTATTTATGTCGTCTGATGGTTTTAATTTTTGAATCATCATAGTTATCTCCACTATCCTTCATCCTACCCATCCCAGAGAGCCATTCCATAAAACAAATAGTATTTTTAAATATAGAAAAAAAGTAAAAGAAAAGAAATTAACCTAACTAATCAATACATTGAAAAAAGTCTGAAAATATGTGCATTGTGTAACTACTGTGGACTTCCCAACTCCATGAAGGGATAGGTTTGCAGTTTCCCATTTTATCTATTCATGAGAAAGCCATGCTTTATCTTGATAATTGTGTTACATTCAATTTGGAGTTTTGTGTATGTGTGGTTGTACTTTCCACTTAGGTGCTGTAGTAATTGTGCATACCATTTTCTTGGCTTTGCTTTCTTTAATATCCATCAGTTCATGTAGATCCTTCCATGTATCTCTATATTCATGATATTATTTCTTATAGCACAGTGATCATTCATTACATTAAGTACTAGGAATTGTTTACCATTCCAGCAATCAATGGACATCTACTTTGTTCCCAATTCTTTACTATCACAAAAATGGTTGCCATAAATATTTTAGTGTCTATAGAGACCTTTTTCATCTCAGTGGTTTCTTTGGAGTATAAGCTCCAGTAGTAGAGTCAAAGATTTAACAAGTATAGACATTTTCATCACTACATTTGCATACCAATCTTAGTCCTACCAACAATGTATTTGTGTATCTGTCTTCCCACAAGACCCCAACATCGTCATTTTTTAGTCATATTTGCCAATGTATAGGATATGAGGTTAGACCTTAGAGTTGTTTTAATTTTCATTTCTCTTATTATTAATTTGGAGCATTCCTTCATGTCTTTATGAATACTTTGCAATTCTTCATTTGAGAAATGTTTCTTCATATCCTTTTACCACTTATATATAGGAACATAGCTATTAGATATAAATATAGTTTATGTATATAAATATATATGCACACACACACACACACACATATATATATATATATATACATATTTTACATATATATTATCTTGGATACCAAAGACTTGTTAGAAAAATTTGGTACTGAGCTTTTTTTCCTATTCAACTACTTTGATTCTTGTCTTAGTTGCTTTAATTTTGGATGTGTAGAAGCTTTTTAGTTTCGTATAATCAAAATTATTCTAATTTATATTTTGTAGTTGGCTCTATATCTTGTTTGGGGAAAATATATTTTGGACTCATACCTGAGAGGCATATGATCTGCTTCTCTTCTATTTTTTTAATAGTACAGTTAGGTAGATATAGGGTTAGGCCATTTGGGTCTTTTGTCTGTGGTTCCTGAACCTAATGGTTATTTTTATTACACTATAGTATATAAAAGATCAGATATTTCTATCTTTGTACATTTGTTTGCAATATCTTTGTACCCTAATACATGTTCAAATTTTGTTTAAAAAAAGTCCCTTGTGGTGTTGAGAAATATATAGATTCTTTTTTATTCCCATTTGGAGAAACCTAAGCTTTTCAGCTTTAGTTTCTTTAGCAATGTTTTTAGTTCTATATTTTCTCTTTCATTTACCTTTTTTGTTAGACCTACCCCAAACTGAAATTAGTTTCCCATCACTATTGCTTTATTCTCTATGTGTTCTTGTAGCTCAGTTAATGTTTCCTTTATGAATTTGAATGCTAAGGACTTTGGAACATATAAGTTTATTACTGATATTGGATTTTTGTCTATGGTTCTTTGAAGCATAATGTAGTTTGTTTGTGTGTCCCTTTAAATTTTTGAATGTTTTTTCTTTGTCCACTAGAAGGACTGAAATTACTGCTTTTTTTAATTACCTGATGCATAGTAATTTTTTCCCATCCTCTTATTTTTATTTTATGTATGTCTTTGTTTTAAATCTGTTTCTTATAAGGAAGAGATAATAGGGTTTTTCTTATCCAATTTGTTACTCTTCTCTTTTTTTTGTTTTATTAGATTG
Source organism: Vombatus ursinus (assembly GCF_900497805.2). NCBI lineage: Eukaryota > Metazoa > Chordata > Mammalia > Diprotodontia > Vombatidae > Vombatus > Vombatus ursinus. The sequence goes on along the minus strand of NW_020953103.1, from coordinate 960 downwards.
TTTAATTCATTCACATTTCAGTTAATGAAATTACATTTGTGTTCTTCATTTGTCACTAATATCATTTTTTAAGTTATCCTTTGCCCTCTTCCTCTATAAAGTAAGGCAGTGTGATAGCTCTTCAGTTACTTTAATGTTTTTTAAGGTGGCCCCTATTTCTTCCCATTCCCTCTAATCACTTCCTCCCTTTTGTTACCCATTTATTTTTGGGGTTTTGCTTATTAGTTCTTTTGCTTTCTGGTGTGTATAAGGTGTTCAGGGAGGACTAGCCTCTTTGGTGTGAGGGTTTGCTGAGCCATTTTAAGTGTTGCTCATCCACCTTTGGTTTCTACTTGCCACCCAAGCTGTGGATGCAAGAAACTGTAGCATGCACAGTGGCCACACTTCAATGCCAGGTCATCTCAAGCAGATGGGCTAAACCAGGTTGAAAGTAACTAGTAGGTGTCAAACCCATCATTGAGTTAGGATGATGTCTACCCAATGCAGGTGAAGACTTCCCCAAGCAGAATCTGTAGATGAGAATAATTTGTTTCAATATCCATGAAGATGGATGAAACAGGTATTGTGGAACACTTAGAACATGGTCAGACATCTGCAAAGGTCCTCCACTGCATCTCGGGCCATTGCCAGTTGTCTTGAATTTAGAATTAGATGACCCTGGAAGAGAGAGTGAGGCTGATGACTTAAATCCAATTTACACAGAAGTCAAAAAATCATCCATTTCCCCAATATTATGATGCCATTGGTCTTCTTTGAAAATGATGGTCAAACAACAGAAGACCTTTTACTTTCCTGCTTTTATCTAGTCATTTATTTCTTCTCCTCATTTCCTCTCAGTTAAGCAGATTCCCTCTTCCTCTTTTCCCCTTCACTTAGTCCTGTGAAGATTTCTTTCACAGAGCAGCCTAAGAGTTCAAAGCCAACTTTGAGGATTGGGTGTTGGAGGAGGAGAAGGCATGG
>NW_020953102.1:0-5611 GCF_900497805.2 Vombatus ursinus | reverse complement strand
AAGAAGAAGAAGAAGAAGAAGAAGAAGAAGAAGAAGAAAAACAAGAATAGGAACAAGAGCAAAAAAGAAGATGACCAAGAACAAGAACAAGACAAGAACAAGAATAAGAATAAGAGGAGGAGGAGGAAGAAAAGAGAAAATGAAGGAGGAGAAAAGAAAAGAAAAAAAGATTCAAAGTATGGTCTTATAAGTAATTGGTTTATAAGCAAGTGTGGAACTTTGTTAGGGCTTTCAAAGTTAACAGGTTATCTAGATTCTCAGGATACTACTAAACCAATAGCATTGTCTTGATGGTTGTGTGTTTATGTGCGTATGTGTGTGTGTGTGTGTGTGTGTGTCTGTGTGTGTGTGTCTATGTGTGCGGTCCTTGCCATATAACTTCCTGTTATGACTGTATCTTCTTGTAGGATTTTTTAAATTCAATTATTTTTAAGAATGAAAAAACAAAGAGAAATATATGTCCTGGAATGTATGTACTGGTTAGAAAATTTCCTAGACATGAAAGCCCTCTCACAAACAGGCAGGTAAAGTTTTCAGTACCCCCTCACCCTCACCCTTAATACCACTTCTGGTACTCCAGTGGTTTTTACAGATCAAGCAAGAGCTAAAGATGCTATACTACAAGATATATCACCAGACATCTTCCGTCTTCTCACTGCTGACTGTCACTTAATGGTATCCTGGTAGTTGTAGATTATTAAATATTTTCAATGGAGTTTTTAAAGTCCTTTGGTGGAAAAAGGACATTTTTCTAGAAATTCCATAAGGACCATCTTCTCTGGAGAAATCTGGGGCAAGGGAGGGGTCTGTGTTGTTTATTTTTTAATCCAAAGACTTGAACCACATTTCCTCCAACAGAACTTATTTGATTTCTTCTTTTTCTGAAAATTCCTTTTCCCCTACTAACATGGTTGTTGTACTCATGTACATTTTTAGAACATAGTTAACCCATAAATATAGATAAATACATACATACATACATACATACACACACACACACATACATTTGGAAGAGAATAGAAGAGGAAGGAAGGGAAGGAATGGGAAAGGTAGGAAAGGGAAGGGAAAGCAAGGGAAGGCAAGGGAAGAGAATATTCAGTGTTACTAAGAGGATAAGGGAATTGTCTAAGCTCACACAAGTAGTGAATGTCTTAGCTGATATTTGAACAGAGAACTTCTTACTGCACATCTACTGATACATTATCTTTCCTATGCTGCTTGCTATCTGTGCAACTTTGAGCAAATTATTTCACCACTCTGAGCTCCATATTCATCTATAAAATAAAGGAACTTGGATTAGAAAATTTCTGAGGTCTTTTTCATATCCAAAAGTCAATTTCATAGCAATTTAATAACTGCAATTAGAGTGGTAGCATAACATAGGTTATAGCACATTGGTCAAGAAGACCTGAGTTACACTTAATTGTGTAAAGAAGGGCAAATTACTTAATTTCTCTGAACCTCTGATTCCCCATCTGCAAAAGGGGTAGACAAATACCTATAGTTTGTACCTGATATGCTTTTCTGAGTCTCAAAAGAGATCATATATGGATCATTCTAGGAAAACCTTAAAGCATTTTACAAATATGAGCTTTAATTAAGCACATAATATTCATTCGACAGAATATGCTATAATTCACATCCCAAAAGCAGATCAAATAAAAGGCAGTAGGCTTCAATTTTTGTTGTTACACATTTGTGTCTGATTCTTCACAACCCCATGAAACATAGCTATCCCTGAGTTTTCCTGGCAAAGATATTGGAGTGATTTGCCATTTTCTTCTCCATTTGATTCAGTAGATTTTTTTGTCAGTCAAATGGAGGTTAAGTGGCTTGCCCAGGATCACATGGCTAAAAAGCATCTGAGGCTGAATTTGAACTCAGGTCTTCCTGATTGACTCCAGGCCCAGTGCTCTATCCACTGAGACATCAGTAGCCTGTGTAGCTTCAATTTCAAGAAAAACTTAAACTGAATGAAAACTGAATTAAATGATTGATTGAACATGGAACTCATTTAGAGACAATATTTTAGAAATCACTACATTTTTCTTCAATCTGATTAGTGCTTTTGGCTTTGGACCTTTCAGGGAGAGTCTTTTTATAAGATCACTGACTGTCTGTTCTGTGCCATGGCCAACTTTGTCGTAGTCCCACAATGGGCCAGATCCTTGGCTTCTCTTGTGTAAAGCATGGCATTTTGCCAATCATGTAGTACTAGTTATTAGAAAGAGTGAAATAAGAAAAGAAAAGAGGGAGTAGAAATATTTCCTATTCCTTAAGAATCTATTGCTTTTCCTTCCATTCAGTTGTTACCACAGAAACCTACCACAGAAAGAACATTTACACATTTACACTACTGGAATAGCATCCTTATTAGTCTCAATGATTCAAGTAATTTCTGCTTTCTGATTCATTTTTTTCCACATGGTTCCTATCAAAAGGCTCCTCCTTATTCTATGTACAGAATAAAGACCTTAATCCTTATTCAGGTATTTAGGTCCTCTACAATCGTGTCCCAGCCATCCTACCTTTCCAAAATCGTGTTAATATTTTAGATGGACACATTCTGTTTCTATCAAATTGGTCTGGCTAATCCAACATATATACTTCACATATCTGCTGTGATTCCTGACATTTGTTATTCAGTTTCCCCACCTCCACTTACTCCCTACCCACGAAACCATTGTACTTACAATTTCAAGATCCAATTCAAATCTTAATTTCTTCTGCAAAGTCTTCCTTGACCACCTAGCCCATAGTGATCTCTCCCTCCTCAATTGTAGCCTCTGGTAGGTTCTGGTAACTTTATGCCCTCATTATATTTCATGTACATAATTCTTAGATCCACAACTGGAAATTACATGAAGGCATTTCATACTTCTTTTTGAATTGCTAGCATGATGCCTTATACATAATTGTTGCTCAGTGGAAAATGTTCATGTAGTGGCCATTGTCAGATACAAGGCAAGCAAAGGATATAATATGTCCAATTCACCATTGCTAATGAAACTACCCATACCGTGGTAGAATCTGGTATGTATGATTTAGCCCCTAATTTTGAATCCATGTACATTGGTTATGGTGGCTACACTTGAATTAACCCAAAATGCAACCATGCGTTTGAATATGTTTTTTTCATGTATTTGCCAATGTATGAGTCATTACTTTTAAGTCAATTCTCTAAGTATCTACATTTTTCTGAATGTGCTTTTCATAGAAGGCTCTGAATCACTAAATCGATTCATTGAATCAAACACATAAAAATATTGGCAATGAAAATCAAATGTCTTTATTGTCTCCATTTCATTAGTTACACTCATTTTGGAAAAAAAAAAATAGTTGTGTCTCTGGATCTACCTTCTCTGTGAGACTGCTAATGTCATTGGAGATTTATAATGAGTGCCCATGGACAAAAGCTTTGCTCCTATTAGATCAATACACCTATCTATCCCATTGTCATTGTATACCTCTCCAAACCCAGAATCCAGTGACAGTTATAGACACCAGAGTTACATCCACAGAGTCAAGCCCCCAAATCACAAGTGAATCTATTCCAATGTATGTGCATGCTTTGGAAAATGTAAAGCCAAATGTGTGTAGCTTCTAATGATGAAGGCTGTCTTTTAGACAGCCTTGGAATAAATGAAGTTCAAAGAATAAAAAAATAAGGTTCTGTGAACATGAGGGATTGTTAGTTTTATTTTTGGATGGAATAATCTTACTTAAATTCACAAAGTGTGGATAGTATATAATTGGACACTCAAAGCACAGTTTTTTAATAATATTTTTTCTCTTACCATGCTTCTAAAAAGTCAGGGACCAAAGGATATTGAAAGCCAGTATGCACTACTTTTTTCATTGCATTTATTAAAAGAAAAGATATACAGCATAAGAAGGCATACGGTTTTCCTGATTTGAATACAAGACTTAGCAAAGATATTTAAAACGATATTTACAGTGTAAACACCATTTTTATTACAGGAAAAGCAAAGAAATCACAACTTTCACTACTACATATATGTGTTTTGATTTGATATTGAATATGTTCTTGATAGATTTATGTAGAACTCAAAAAATAGTCAATTTGTTCATCATAGATTTCTTTAAAGAATTCTGAAAAATGAAAAAAATAATTTTAAGAATAAATCTCATTTTATTTAAATGATTTCATTTCATTTTTATAGTAGGGATCTTAAGATTAATCAACACACTGTAGGTAATCCTACTAACTCACAGGGGAATCCACTTTTCAAAGATTGTGACCCTAATGCAAGGAAATAAAGTGTTAGAGGCTTAGCAGATATATCATTAAATAATGGCCACCTCTATGCAATGAATCATTAGTATTCTGCCTCAGAGAAAGTTTGTATGTGTTAAGAAGATATCTAATCAGAGAGAAAGGGCAAGAATGAACCTTGGATTAAAAGAAAAATCATGACTTGGTTCTCAAAAGGAAATTCAATTTCTGTTCCACACTTCAGCATGAGAAAAATTGGGGTAATGGGTATAAATGAAATCAGGGCACCATTCAGAATATCAAACTGCTCACTCTTAACTCTTGATACAAGTGATGATAAGATATCAAAATGAGTTATTCTAAGCTTATTATTGGATTGGGTTCTACATCAATGGAAATCACAATTGAACAGCCTGAAGTGGTCCACTAATATGAAGTATCCCACAATATTTACCCTAAGGAAGAAGCATGTTCATGCAAAATGACTCTTGGATATAGAAGGAAGAGAAGAAAATAGGAATTCATATAGAGCCTGCTACATGCCAGGCATTATGCTAAATATTTTATGTATTATTTCTTTGATCCTCCCAGCAACGCTGGGAGGTCAATAATGTTATCCCCATTTTACTCGAGGAAAATAAGACAAACAAAAGTTAAGTGACTTGCTGAGGGTCACACAGCTAGTAAGTGTCTGAGGCTAGATTTTAACTCAGGTTCTCCTGCCTTGAGGCCCAGCACTCTGTCTACTGTGCAATGTTGCCATAGACTTAAAGAGTGAGGAAATTGTCCCTAGAGAAGAATGATTAATGTTTAGTTAGATTTACCATGAGGAAGTGATGCATCGACCTTTCTAGAGCATCAATTTCAGAATTCTCAATTGGGTTTATTTTCGTTACTGTGGGAGACCAGGAAAACATGCATTTTGAGATTCTTAGACAATCACGACTTGTACTGAAGACTGGGGCTCCCAAGCAGTACCCTGAGTATAGTTAGAGTGACCCCTAGAGGCGAGAACAATGAACCATCATGAAAAGATGGTGTTCTTGGGTTTAGCTCCCTGTGTTGGAACCAGTAGACACAGTACTAAATCTTGGCATTCATACTTTGTCCATTTACACCCATACACACGCACACACACACACACACACACACACAGAAACACACACACACATTTCCTTTACCTGTGAGAGCTTCCCAAAACATCATTTAAATATTTTCCCAATTTCTGCTTTATCGTCTGTTTTTTCTCCATGTCCGTAGACATTTCATCAGAGGCACGCTTTTCAGGTGAATGGGTCGTGCTAGGTTCCTTGCTATGGAGGGAAGGGAAACACATCAGATTTTAAAGTTTTAGCAAATAGGGCAATAAAGCAA
>NW_020953101.1:0-8160 GCF_900497805.2 Vombatus ursinus | reverse complement strand
AGAGATATATAGATACACACACATATACCTATGTCTGGGAAGAGAAGGGGAGGGAAGGGAAGAGAACAGAAGTGAACAGCAGGGAAAGGAAGGAAATCTTCAATGCTACTAATAGGATAAGGGAATTATCCAAGCTCATATAAGTAGTGAATGTCTTTGCTGACATTTGAACTTCTTACTGCACATCTACAAATACATCACCCTTCCTCTGCTACTTATTATCTGTGCAACTTTGACAAATTATTTCACTACTCTAAGCTCTGTATTCATTTATAAAATAAAGGAATTTGGATTAGAAAATTTCTGAGGTCCTTTTCATCTCCAAAAGACAATTCCATAGCAATCGAATAACTATAATTAGAGAGGTAGCATAACATAGTGATAGCACATGGGTCAAGAAGACCTGAGTTCTCTGAACCTCTGATAACCCATATGCAAAAGTGGGAGACAAATACCTGTAGTGCCTGAGATGTTTTTCTGAGTTTCAAAAGAAAGCATACATGCAACAGTCTAGGCAAACCTCAAAGTATCTTATAAATATGAGCTTTAGTTAAGCACATAATATTCATTGGATAGAATATGCTATAATTCACATCCCAAAAGCAGATCAGACAAAAAGCAGTAGGCTTCAATTTTTGTTGTTGCACAGTTGTGTCTGACTCTTCCTGACCCCATGGAACATAGCTATACCTAAGTTTTCTCGGTAAAGACACTGGAGTGATCTGCCATTTTCTTCTCCATTTGATTCAGTGAATCTTTTTGTCAGTCAAATGGAGGTTAAGTGGCTTGCCCAGGATCACATGGCTAAAAAGCATCTGAGGCTGAATTTGAACTCAGGTCTTCCTGATTGACTCCAGGCCCAGTGCTCTATCCACTGAGACATCAGTAGCCTGTGTAGCTTCAATTTCAAGAAAAACTTAAACTGAATGAAAACTGAATTAAATGATTGATTGAACATGGAACTCATTTAGAGACAATATTTTAGAAATCACTACATTTTTCTTCAATCTGATTAGTGTTTTTGGCTTTGGACTTTTCAGGGAGAGTCTTTTTATAAGATCACTGACTGTGTTTGTTCTGTGCTATGGCCAACTTTATTGCAATCCCACAATGGGCCAGATCCTTGGCTTCTCTTGAGCAAAGCATGGCATTTTGCCAATCATTCAGTACTGGTTATTAGAAAGAGTGAAAGAAGAAAAGAAAAGAGGGAGTAGAAATATTTCCTACTCCTTAGGAATCTATTGCTCTTCCTTCCATTCAGTTGTCACCACAGAAATATACCACAGAAAGAGCATTTACACTATTTATAGTATTGGAATAGCCTTATTAGTCTTGATGATTCAAGTCATTTCTGCTTTCTGATTAATTTTTTTTCCCACATGACTCCTATCAAAAGGCTTCTCCTTATCTTGTCTACAGAATAAAGACGTTAAACCTTATCCAAGTATTTAGGTCCTCTACAATCATGTCCCAACCTCCCTACCTTTCCAAATTCATGTTACACTAATATTCTAGATGGACACATTCTGTTTCTATCAAATTGGTCTGGCTCATCCCACATGCATACTTCAGGTAACCCCTGTGATTCCTGCCATTTGTTATTCAGTTTCCCCACCTCCATTTCCTCTCTACATATGAAACCATTGTATGTATAATTTCAAGATCCAATTCAAATCTTAATTTCTTCTGCAAAGTCTTTCTTGACCACCTAGCCCATAGTGATCTCTCCCTCCTCACTTGTAGACTCTGGTAGGCTCTGGTAACTTTATGCCCTCATTATATTTCATGTACATATTTCTTATATCCACAACTAGGAAGTTACATGAAGGCATTTCATCCTTCTTTTTGTATCTCTAGCGTGATGCCTTGTACATAATTTGTGCTCAATAGAAAATGTTCATGTAGTGGCCATTATTAGATACAAAGCAAATAAATGATATAGTATGTCCAATTCACCATTGCTGATGAAACTACCCATTCAGTGGTAGAATCTGGTATTTATGATTTAGCCTCTACATTTGAATCTATGTACATTGGTTATGGTGGCTACACTTGAATTAACCCAAAATGCAACCATGCGTTTGAATATGTTTTTTTCATGTATTTGCCAATGTATGAGTCATTACTTTTAAGTCAATTCTCTAAGTATCTACATTTTTCTGAATGTGCTTTTCATAGAAGGCTCTGAATCACTAAATCGATTCATTGAATCAAACACATAAAAATATTGGCAATGAAAATCAAATGTCTTTATTGTCTCCATTTCATTAGTTACACTCATTTTGGAAAAAAAAAAATAGTTGTGTCTCTGGATCTACCTTCTCTGTGAGACTGCTAATGTCATTGGAGATTTATAATGAGTGCCCATGGACAAAAGCTTTGCTTCTATTAGCGCAACACACCTATCTATCCCAATGTGATTGCATACCACCCCAGACCCAGAATGCAGTGAGAGTTACATACACCAGAGCTACATCCACAGAGTCAAGCCCCTAAATCACAAGTGAATCTATTCCAGTGCATATGCATGCTTTGGAAAATGTAAAGCCAAATTTAGGTAGTTTCCAACGATGATCTAAGAAAGGCTGTCTTTACAGTTGGAATAAACAAAGTTCAAAGAACAAAAAAAAAAGTTTCTGTGAATGTGAGGGAATGTTAGTTTTCTTTTGGATGGAATAATCTTGCTTATGTTTACAAAATATGGATAGTTTATAACTGGACCATCACAGCACAGTTTTTTTATAATAATTTTTCTCTTGCCATGCTTCTAAAAAGTCAGGGACCAAGGAATATTGAAAACCAGTATGCACTTCTTTTTTCATTGCATTTATTAAAAGAAAAGATACATAATATATGAAGCCATAGGGTTTTCCTGATTTGAATACAAGATTTAGGCAAAGATCTCTAAAATGATATTTACAATGTAAACACCATTTTTATTACATGAGAAGCAAATAAATCACAACTTTCACTACAACATATATTTGTATTGATTTGATATTGAATATGTTTTGATAGATTTATGTAGAACTCAAAAATAGTCAATTTGTTCATCATAAATTTCTTTCAAGAATTCTGAAAAATAAAAAAATAATTTTAAGAACAAGTATCATTTTATTTAAAAATTTTAGTTTCATTTTTGTAATAAAGATCCTAAGATTAATCAACACACTGTAGGCAATTATGCTAGCTCATAGAGGGATCTACTTTTTAAAGAGTGTGACCCTAACACAAGGAAATGAAGTATTAGAGGCCTAGCAGGTATGGCATTAAATTATGGTCACTTCTATACAATGAACCAATAGTATACTGCCTCAGATAAAATTTGTGTGTGTTAAGAAGATATCTAATAAGAGAGAAAAGGTACAGATGGACCTTGGATTAAGAAAAAAATCATGACTTGGTTCTCAAAAGGAAATTCAATTTCTGTTCCACATTTTAGCACAAGAAAAATTGGGGAGAAGGGGATAAATGAAATCAGGGCACCATTCAGAATATCAAACTGCTCACTCTTAACTCTTGATACAAGTGATGATAAGATATCAAAATGAGTTATTCTAAGCTTATTATTGGATTGGGTTCTACATCAATGGAAATCACAATTGAACAGCCTGAAGTGGTCCACTAATATGAAGTATCCCACAATATTTACCCTAAGGAAGAAGCATGTTCATGCAAAATGACTCTTGGATATAGAAGGGGGAGAAGGGAATAGGAATCCATATAATGCCTGCTACATGCTAGACACTATGCTAAGTACTTTACATATATTATTCATTGTTCCTCACAACAACCCAGAGAGGTCAATAATGTTATCTCTGTTTTACTTGAAGGAATATAAGGCAAGCAAAGTTAAGTGACTTGCTGAGGATCTCACAACTAGCAAGTGTCTGGATCTAGATTTTAATTCAGGTTGTCCTGCCTCCAGGCCCAGCACTCTGTTCACTGTGTGACCTTGCTGTAGACTTAGAGGGTAAGGCAATTGTACCTAGAGCAGAATGATTAATGTTTAGTTAGACTTACCATGAGGAAGTGATGTATCGACACTTCTTCTGGAGCATCATTTTCAGGATCCTTGTTTGAGTTCCTTTTTTCTTCTGTGATAGACCAGGGAAAAAATGCATTTTCAGATTCTTAGACAATTGCAACTATTTGTACTGACGATTGGGGTCCCCTTCACCAACATTTGGGGAAACCTAGATGTGAGCAGTACCCTGAGTATAATTAGAGTGACCTCTAGAGGTGAGAGGAATGAGCCATCATGAGAAGAAGGTGCTCTTGGGTTTATCTCTCTGTGTTAGAACCAGTAGACATAGTATTAAGTCTTGGAATGTGTACTTTGTCCCCTTATACCTATATATATATATATATACACATATACACACATATATATACAAACACACACACACATATATGTATATTATATATATATTTATGTAAACATACATATATGTAGTGGAAGACAGAGAGACAGAAGAAGATAGATATACTCACACATATATGTATACATGTGTGTGTATGAATATATGTATATATACACACATACATATACACACATATTTCCTTTACCTAAGTTGCCCACTCAAAACTTTTTCTAAATATTTCTTCAATGCCTCCCTCATCAGAGATTTAGAATAACTGGAAGTGAAGATTGCATCAGTGTGAGGCCCATCTAGTGAACGGGTCATGGTTGGTTTCTTGCTATGGAGAGAAAGGAAACACATCGGATTTAAAAGTTTTAGCAAATATGCCAATAAAGCAATAATTTATGACTGTGAATAGACCAAAAAACATCCTTAAATAAGATCCATTTGTTATGCAAAACTCAATTACCATTGGTAGTGAAAAATAAATTAATGACTAGTAGATTAAAATATACTTAGTAAAAATATTAGCTCACCAAGATAGATTGTCAATAACATATTGAATGAATTCTTTAGCAGCAGGTCCTTCCAAATATTTGGAAAGATTGCTAGTGGATGTCCCTCACCAACTCTTTATTTCTAAAATGGGGGCTAGGTCCTTCAAAGGTTAAATAATCATATTTGCTTTAAACATAATAGAAAATGTGTTGCCTTTCAATATTATGAAGAAAACAAATTTTAACAAATTATTTTATTGCTTAAATGACAATTACTATTCCAGTCTTATCACCTTAAATGCAAAATTTTCTTTTTCTAAATTTTATGACAAAATTTTCTTTTTCTAAATTTTATGACTTCCAATTGCTAAAGTTCTAATAAATCTAATTACAGCTTTGAAACAATTTGGAAAATGACAGGAACCTAGCTATTGTTTAAAATTATAGCTTTGTGTTCTGCATTTTTTGAAGGGATTCATACCCAATTAAGCAGATTCACACACCTAATTGTGATCATTATCTTTATTTCTTATTGATTGATAGTTTAATTAGTTAATTTATTGTGTGAAGGTGAATGGAACAAAACACATTTGCAATCATAGAATGGTGGAATGAAATTAGACATTAAAATCTAGTCCAATCTAAGTAAAGAATCTTCTGCTCTCCCATTCTTAACAAATGGTCATGCAAATACAAAATTTGTAATGACAGGCAACTCACTACTTTTCTAGACAGCAAGTTCAATTTTTGCCTATCTATTGTTTTTGAAGGTTCTTTGGATAGAGCTAAGATGTCTTGGCTACATGGAGAGCAACTCTAATGCAGTCCTTGAACATGTAATATTCTTAGGGGATGACACAGACTAAGACATTATAAGTATTGTAGAACTGGGTGCTATTGAAAGATTTGATCAACCTGCCTTGTTATGATGTACCTAGCAAATTCATAAAGGTAGGGGATATAGAAATAATGATATATTAATGAGCTGTGGTGAGCTAGACTGACCAATTTTGTGGTATACACAGTACTACAATGTAGTATAGAAATGGCCTTCAGTAGTAATACAGCACCTTAATATAATAATAATGATGTGATGATAATGACAATAGCTAGCATTTACATAGTATTTTATGGTTTGCAAAGCAGTCTACAAATAAGATATCCTATCACCCTCACAAACAACCTGGGAGTTGGGTGGTGCAGTGGATAGAGTATTCAGCCTGGAGTCAGGGGGACCTGGGTTCATTCCAGCATCAGACACTAGCTGTGTGACCCTGGCCAAGTCACTTAACCTGTTTGCCTCAATTTCCTCAATGTAAAATGGAAACCCTGGAAAAGGAAATGGCAATCTACTTTGCTAAGAAAATACCATAGAAATGGGGTCATGAAGAGTCAGACATGACTAAACAAATGAACATTACGTTTATGGAGTAACATTATGTTTATGGAGAGGAAACTGAGGCAGAGATTGTGATCCACCTAGGTTTACAAAGCTAGTGAGTATCTGAGCTCAGATGTGATTTTTGGTCTTTCTGACTCCAGGTCCAGAACTCCATCTAAAATTCTCAGATAACAAAACAATGAGTATAAATGAACTCACCTGATCAAGGCTATGGGTGTATCCCAAAAAGACAAGTCCTTTACAGGTAATGAACTTTCCAGATGATCATTTTCCACCTTTAATAAAGCTAGATTTTGGTCAGGTTCACTAGAACTATCAAAGTGCATGTCATTGCCTGGCCTGCTAGAATAGAAAACACCATGAGCTTACTACAAATACCACATGACAAAGCATCCTAGAAATATTAAAAACCATTCTAAACAAGATATTTACAAATGTATTCTAAAAATAATTCTCTATTACTGATGAATATATAATAAATAAAGATGATTCTTTGCTTTCCTATGATTTGCATATGTGTGTGTTTGTGTGTGTGTGTGTATGTGTGTGCAAAATGGATTGTACAAATTGAAAAAATATCAAGTGAGGCCTGAAGGTTCTCTTCTTATCTTACTTATTCTTATCTTATTTTTATCTTATCTTATATAATATAATATTATATTATCTTATATTATATATCTTATATTGTATTCTTATGTTATATTAGAATATATTACATGTAATATATTATACTATTATATTTTAATATATTACAGAATTAACACATTATAGCATTATTATTAACAATATATACTATGTAAAAATTTGTTATTATATATAGTATATAATGATATCATAATACATATTTTATTATTATTAATGACATATTATTTGTGTATTATATTATTAATACATTATAATATTTATATATGTTGTATTGTATTATAATTTATCATATTATGCTTTATCATTTCATACTATATAATATATTATTATATTATTAATATATCATATTCTTATGTTTATATCTATCTTATTCTTACTTTATCTATTCTTATCATAGTAATTCTGTCAATATCTATGGTTTAGAGCTTTAAGTCAGTTTACTTATACATCAAAAAAGACGTTATCTGTTTTGGCTATAACACACAATATCAGAACATGGCCAAAGTGCTAAAAGAGAAAATTTTGGGAAAAAGCGCAATTATTGATATTTGTAATATTTCCTAAAATTTTTCTCTAATGTATTGAGGAAGAAAGTAAATGAAATGAAAATACCATGCAGATAATTACTGTTACATGAGAATGTGCATCAAAGGAATGATGGTTTAAAAATATTTTGTACTAATGAGACCCTAATAACAAAAAAAAAGAAGAAATATTCCTTTTGGATTATTTGGAGATGTTCTCCCACCTACCCACAGCCTACATCCTACTGCCTTAACTGACCTGAGAGAAGTAAATTCCAGGGCACCTTTATAATCACTGAGATTATAGTCTGGAATTGATTAGGGAATAAAATGATTAAGAACATCACATCATTGAAGATCAGCAAGTAAAAAAGACTCATTTTCAAATACCTCTAAGTTTAAATGGTCAGCAGGATATATCCCCTCATCCTGCTTCACAGCAGAGATGGGAGAGAGATGGCAACTTCTCAAGTTAAAAGACAACTTACCTCATTGTAGAATATGTTTCAAGAGGAAATGCCAGTGTTTGTGAGCAGAAGACACTAAGAAGCATCAGTGATACCAGGAGCTGGGAGTTACTTCTGGCTTCCATCTTTATGTATCTGAAATAAGTCAAAAAGAAACATTTAGATCAACTTCAGGGGCCACAGATGTCATCTACAAATTAGACCAGTACTTCACATAGAAATATACCAAGTTCTTGCCAAGTTCAAAACAAGGGACTGTCA
>NW_020953100.1:0-1189 GCF_900497805.2 Vombatus ursinus | reverse complement strand
TTTTTGAACAGAGGCATAAGTGAGCAGTCAACTTGAAATCCTTTTCTAACTAAAGGAATGAATTTCAAAAAGGGGACCAATGAATAATTGAGCCCTCCTCCAGTTCTTTTCTGAATTATCTAGTAAAGATGAGAAAGCTATGGAAGATACGTAGACAGAGATGTTGAAACACAGAAAGATTACTCAGAACTACCTTCCTTTGCATTCACAGTCAGACACCTTAAACCCTATTAATAGTAAAAATAGTGCCAGATTCTCATTGAAAAATATATTATCCTTCAAATATTTATTTGTTTAGAAGTTAGAAAGTATATAGAGGAAGTAAGGGGTATTTATATCCATTCTCTAAACACATCTCTGCAAGTTTCTAAAAAGAAACAGAGGATTTCAAATTCTCCTTCTATAAGAAGATTAACAAAATAAAATACTTAAAACTGTGAGAAGCAAAGACTTAATTACTGTCATAATGAAGTAATTGATTATAAAATGGAAACTTCAAGGTTGAACATGATACAAGTCAAAATCTTGTCACAACCAGTGATTAAGGAGTGTTCACCTGTAAAACAGAAAGAAGTTAATCTTGAAGCAAGAGATAGCATGCGATAGTAACTAAAACTGAATGAAGAAGAAAACAGGATAAAATATTTACAAACCAGTAGAGTGAATAAAAGCCACCTATATACGATAACTTTCTGACTTCAGAGTATTACCTGAGAAACTTGGTTTTGTTATTGATGTAAAGAAAAAAACAAACATATGGAAAACTTTTTGCTAGAGAGAGAAAAGCCTATACAATGTGTGGAAAGTTCCAAGGGAAAGATAAAGATAAGTAGAGATTCCACTTACCCTGACGTGTAATGTCCTTTCTCTGATGAGGTGTGGTCCTCTCTCATTGATACTGGTGAATGCTCAGAATCTTCCTATGCAGTGGATTCTTGTGAAGCCACAAAGGACTTCACCTGTTCACTGAAGGGACTGCTGTACTTCCTAACTCCTGAGCTGGTTCCTTGTTTCCTCTTCACTATACTCTGACCAGCATTTCAAACACCCTTTCTTTTTATGGAGTTTACACATGGGGCCAAACAATCACATAGCTATCTCTGATAGATGTCACAATTGTTACCCTCCCTGAAGGTGAATGGATGATTTCCCTGCTTTATGAGGTAGAAAATCTTAAGGAATTCATAAA
>NW_020953099.1:0-4803 GCF_900497805.2 Vombatus ursinus | reverse complement strand
AAACATATTTGCAATCATAGCATGGTAGAATGAAATTAGACATTAAAGTCTAGTCCAATCTGAGTAAAGAATCTGCTGCTCTCCCATGCTTAACAAATGTTCATTCAAATACAAATATTTGTAATGACAGGCAACTCACTACCTTTCAAGGCAGCAAGTTCAATTTGTCTACGTATAGTTTCTGATGGTTCTTTAGAAAGAGCTAAGTTCTTTTAGTGGATGGCACAGAATAAGACATTGTGGGTATTGTAAAACTGAGTGTTATTGAAACATTTGATCAACCTGACTCATTCGTATGTACCAGTAAACTCATAATGGTAGTGGATATAGAAATAATGTTATGTGAATGAGCTATGGTGAGCTAAGCTGACCGATTTTATGGAATACACAGTACTACCATGTGGTATAGAAATGGCCTTCAGCAGTACAGTATACAGCATCTTAATGTAATAATAATGATAATGATAATAAAAATAACAAGAGCTAGCATTTACACAGTATTTTATGGTTTTAAAAGCAGTTTCTAAATATGACCTCCTATTATCCTCACAACCACCATGGCAGTTAGGTGGTATAGTGGATAGAGTACTGAGCCTGGAGTCAGGAAAAGCTGAGTTCTATCCCAGAATCAGACACTTGCCAGCTGTGTGACCCTGGCCAAGACACTTAACCTGTTTGCCTCATGGGAACCCTGGAGAAGGATATAGCAAACCACTCTATTATCTTTGCCAAGAAAATACCATAAAAATGGGGTCATGAAGAGTCAGATATGACTAAACAGATAAACATCAACAACAACATCATATGTTTATGGAGAGGAAACTGAGGCAGAGGTTGTGATCTACCTAGGTTTACAAAGTTAGTGAATATCTGGGCTTAGATTTGATTTTGGTCTGCCTGCCTCCAGGTCCAGAACACTATCTAAAATTCTCAGATAACAAAAAACTGATTATAAATGAACTCACCTGACCAATGCTCTGGGAGTACCCCAAAAAGACAAGTCATTTTCAGGTAATGAACTTTCCAGATGATCATTTTCCACCTTTAATAAACCTAGATTTTGGTCAGGTTCACTAGGGCCATCAGACAGCATACCACTGCCCAGCCTTCTAGAAGGGAAAACACCATGAGCTTCCTATAAACTACCACATGACAAAGTGTTCTAGAAATAGTAAAAATCATTCAAAGCAAGACACTTGCAAATGTATTCTAAAAAATAATTCTCTATTAATAGTTAACAGATAATAAATACAGATAATTCTTTGCTTTCCCATGATGCGCATGCATTTGCATGTGTATGTGTCTATTTGTGAGTGTTTGTATGTGTGTGTGTGTCTGTGTGTGTGCGTGCAATATAGATTGTACAAATTGAAAAAATACCAAGCAAGGCCTGAAGGTTCTATTCTTATCATGGGGCAAAATGAAAAAACAAAAAGGGAGTTGAAAATTGATGTCATTTAAAAAAGAGAGAGAGAGAAAGATGGGGAAGAGTGTGAAAAAACAATGAAATGCAAAAGATTTGAGGGATAAGAGTATTAAGTTCTGAGGAAGGCAGAAAATGTAGTCAAACACAGGAAGAAAAAAGAGAAGATGGAAAGCTGTGCAAAGGTAGAAAAGCTAGAAAGAATGAGGGTATGGGAGCAATTTATGTTTGTTAATGTAGATAAAGAGGAACTGTTGGTACAGCTTTGGAAGGCTCACAAATTGCAGCAGGTGGCACAGTGGATAGAAGGCTGGCCTTGGAGTCAGGAAGACTTGAGTTCAAATCCAGCCTCAGGTACTTATTAGCTATGTGACTCTGGGCAGGACACTTGATCTCTATTTGCCTCATCTTTTGCAACTATAAAATGATAACAATAGCACTTAGGTCACACAGGATTGTTGCAAAGAACAAATGAGATAACATTTGTAAAATGCTGAGCCCAGGGACTAGAATGTAGTAAGCACTGTAAAAATGCTTATTCCCTTTCCTCATCCCCCTTTTCCCCATACCAACCCATTGATGTGTGTAGTATCAGTATTATTATTTTTATATTATCAATATGAAAAAGAGGCAGGCAGAAGTTACATGGCTTGCTCCTGATCAGATAGCTAGAATTCCATGTCAGAGCCAAGATGTAAACCCAGGTCCCCTGGCTTCAAGTCCACCAATCTTTCTACTTCACCCTGCTGCATCTCATCCTGCTTTTACACACCACATTTATGTCTGTAGGTGTGTGACACACATGTATAGATATATACATATGTAGAAAAACATATGTAATACTGATGTATTAAACATCAATAATACTGATGCATAAAACAAATCCATAGAGTTGGTATATTTGCATTATGGGTGTTATAAAAATAAATGGAAGAGTAATTGGATATGTAAATTTCACTTACACTTTTTTTCTCCTTAAGAAAGACATCCATTACATGTACTAAGTCAATAAAATGATCATTAGATTTCTCAATTGCAAGACAGCAATATGCTTGTTGCAGTCTACGTCTGTAAATGGAACAATGCACAGCCAGATTCTGCTATTGTATTTTCTAAAACTTGTACTCCTCAAAGTACATTTCATCTGGGACTTGTCTAAGGCAGAAGATGAACTGTATGGATATGGTAATTGCCCTCTGTGTAATAGAAATTGGTGAGAATTTAGTCTGTGTCTAACAAAAGTTTTCTGCCAGACACCATGAGCTTATTCTTCCTTTTAATTGTATTTTAAAAAGGATAAAAATGAGAAGAGCTAGAGAGGAGCTCTCCTTATAGTTAGTTTCCTAAGGTTTCCTGGGAAATGTAGGCTCTGCATTTGTCATTCTAGAAATCTGACTGGCTATGAATGTTCTTAAATGAGTCAATAGCATGAAATGAGACATCATCTCTTAGGATTCATGTGAAGATTAATAAGCTCCAGTGTTGTTTCTTGGAATCATTGCATTTGGCAGGTAGCTGCACTCTACATTTGTGAATAGAAGCACTTTTACTGCAGGTAGAGACCATTATACAGCTGGCAGATGGGGAAGATGTACGTATAAAACATGAACATTTTATATTCCAAGTCAAAAAAAGAAAACTGTGTTTGTAAGAATGAAATTAGGAAGTTGGTTTGAAAAATCAGCATATAAATGACACAAAATTACATTAGCCTATTCAAAGCAAAGTGCTCAAGGAAAGTGTCAATCTTCCTAGGGTTCTTAAAAAGTGCAATGTGTAGCATCCTACATAGGAATATACTTACTCCTCAGCAAGTAATGTTGGTCAGGACTGCAACCTGGGCCAAGAAGGTGGATGACCACTAATAACACTGTGACTTAAACTCCAGAATACTCTGTTGGTGCAGCCACTGTTCTGCCTCAGAAGTGACTGGTTTCTGGGCAGCTTTCAGAGACATACAGGAGCCTGCTTTGACTGATTACCTTTGATATTGAGTATTCCTGAGAAAAGAGCAATTTTTTCTCAGCTGGATAAAATTCTGAGGAGTTGGGAATAAGGAAGCATTATAGAGGCTCACAATGGATTTTATCCATGAAACCAGGAGGGATTCAGACTGTGAATTTTTTCTTTTCTTTTGGAGATTTAACATAAAGTTACTTTATACAAAAGCCTGAAAGGTATACTTTTGGCTTGAACTCCACCCAAGTAGTGTAAGAAATTTGTTAAGCTATGAAATATAGAATCCATCATAGAGGACAAAATAGCTAAATATTTAGGGATAAAAATCTAATCATATTCCAAATGGTTTACACCATATATGATTTGCTTTTAAGAAGACTTGTATTGAATTAATTCTGTCAATATCTATGGTTTAGGCCTTTGAGTCAGTTTATTTGTAGATCCAAAAGGATATTAATGTTTTGGCTTCAATATACACTATCAGAACATTGCCAAAGTGCTGAAAGAGAAAATTTTGGGGGAAAAGGCCCATTATTGATATTTATAATATTTCCTGAAATTTTTAGCTAATGCATTGCAGATGAAAGTAACTGAAATGAAAATACCATGCAGCTAATTAATGTACATCAAGGTAATGATAATTGAAAAGTATTTTGTACTAATGAGACCCTGATAATGAAAGAAAAGAATAAAAGCCTCCTTTTGTATTATTTGGAATGTGTTCTGGCCTACCCACAGCCTACATCTTACTTCCCTAACTGACCCTAGAGAAGTGAATTCCAGGGCACCTCTATAATCATTGATATTATTCTCTGGAATTGATTAGGAAGTAAAAAGAGTAAAAATATTACATCATTGTAGATCAACAAATAAAAAAGACTAATTTTCAAATAGCTCTAAGTTTAAATGGTCAGCATGACATGGACCCTCATCCTACTTCACAGCAGAGTTGGAAGAGAGATGGCAACTTTTCAAGTTAAAAGATAACTCACCTCATGGCAGAATATGTTTCAAGAGGTAATGCCAGTGTTTGTGAGCAGAAGACATTAAGAAGCATCAGTGATACCAGGAGTTGGGAGTTACTTCTGGCTTCCATCTTTGTGTATCTGAAATAAGTCCAAAAGAAACATTTAGATCACATTTAGGGGCCACAGATGTCATCTGCAAAGCAGACCAGAACTTCACATAGAAATATACCAAGTTTTTGCCAAGTTCAAAACAAGGGACTGTCATTCCATCGAAAGAGATAAAGCTGCACCATGGTTACAGATTCAAGCTACACAATTTCTACCATTTTCCTCCATCACTTTGAACATAAAATAGGTTCCAGCTATATGTAACACTACATATGGAATTCACACAATTGCATACTAAATGCTGGTTTTTCAAACAAATACAAATGAATCCAAGGGACACTAACC
>NW_020953098.1:0-1174 GCF_900497805.2 Vombatus ursinus | reverse complement strand
TACATGGCAATTAAAAACTCCTTGTTTTAATGCAAAGTTCTAATCCCCAAATCTCTTTTACAGAGGAGAGAAGCTTGATGGAGGGAGGCCAAAAAGAAGCTGTTTCAGCAGTCAAACCAAGTGATAATGAGGGTCTGGATTAATAAGCTAAGGAAATGGGTGGTATAAAAGATGGAGCTCAAATTATGGAGTGAAATGTCCTGGATTCAAATGCTGGTTCTGCTCCTTCTCTCCTGTGTGACCTTGGGCAAGTTATTTCTGCAATTTCCTCCTATATAAAATGACAGGTTAGGCCAGATAAATCTAGCAATTTCTAAATGCTATGATCCATTATTGTACAATGTTTTGGAATCTTGGCCAAAGCAATTGTGTCTGGCCAACATATATTTTCTGTTCATAGGCATTGACAACAGAACAGTACAATTCTTGTGATAATAGGTCATGTAAATCACACAGAATCAAAGAATACATTCCTCCATCACTGAATCTGAATGACCCGTATTAAGTCTATCTCTGAAAGATACTGAGTGGTAGGATAGAATTGGAACCAGAGACAACTATGAGTTAAGGCTTAGCCATGGGGGTCCTTGAGTAGGTAGAAGTGAATGAATACAGTTTTGTATACAGTTGGGGGTCAAAAATTATGTAATTATATACAATTATGTAATTTATTCTTCTAGCATCAGAGTTGTTGGCAGACTCAAATGAAATCATGGTTTTACCAGCACTTTATAAAGTGTAAAACATTACATACATTTAACTTATTCTTACTGAGGGCTTAGTTTTCTTATTAGCTAGAAAACTGGCATAATTCCTTTTTTTTTTTTTGAAAGAATATCACAACCTCTGATTTCAATGATGCAGGAAATTTGCAGTGAGGAAACTCTCTCTATCAATGCTGATCATCAAGTCTTCTAAGAAGTATATTCTTAGAGTGACACTTGGGGCTTTAAGACATTAAGTAACTTGTCTAAGGTCACCAACAGCTATGTGAGAGAGGCAAGACTTGAACATAGGTTTTCCCTGATTCTGAGACTTGAATCCTATTCACTATACAAAACTACCTATTTTCATAAGCACTTTTAGATAGACAGACGGATGGACAGACAGACAGACAGACAGATAGGTAGATAGATAGATAGATAGATAGATAGATAGATAGATAGATAGATAG
>NW_020953097.1:0-1174 GCF_900497805.2 Vombatus ursinus | reverse complement strand
TACATGGCAATTAAAAACTCCTTGTTTTAATGCAAAGTTCTAATCCCCAAATCTCTTTTACAGAGGAGAGAAGCTTGATGGAGGGAGGCCAAAAAGAAGCTGTTTCAGCAGTCAAACCAAGTGATAATGAGGGTCTGGATTAATAAGCTAAGGAAATGGGTGGTATAAAAGATGGAGCTCAAATTATGGAGTGAAATGTCCTGGATTCAAATGCTGGTTCTGCTCCTTCTCTCCTGTGTGACCTTGGGCAAGTTATTTCTGCAATTTCCTCCTATATAAAATGACAGGTTAGGCCAGATAAATCTAGCAATTTCTAAATGCTATGATCCATTATTGTACAATGTTTTGGAATCTTGGCCAAAGCAATTGTGTCTGGCCAACATATATTTTCTGTTCATAGGCATTGACAACAGAACAGTACAATTCTTGTGATAATAGGTCATGTAAATCACACAGAATCAAAGAATACATTCCTCCATCACTGAATCTGAATGACCCGTATTAAGTCTATCTCTGAAAGATACTGAGTGGTAGGATAGAATTGGAACCAGAGACAACTATGAGTTAAGGCTTAGCCATGGGGGTCCTTGAGTAGGTAGAAGTGAATGAATACAGTTTTGTATACAGTTGGGGGTCAAAAATTATGTAATTATATACAATTATGTAATTTATTCTTCTAGCATCAGAGTTGTTGGCAGACTCAAATGAAATCATGGTTTTACCAGCACTTTATAAAGTGTAAAACATTACATACATTTAACTTATTCTTACTGAGGGCTTAGTTTTCTTATTAGCTAGAAAACTGGCATAATTCCTTTTTTTTTTTTTGAAAGAATATCACAACCTCTGATTTCAATGATGCAGGAAATTTGCAGTGAGGAAACTCTCTCTATCAATGCTGATCATCAAGTCTTCTAAGAAGTATATTCTTAGAGTGACACTTGGGGCTTTAAGACATTAAGTAACTTGTCTAAGGTCACCAACAGCTATGTGAGAGAGGCAAGACTTGAACATAGGTTTTCCCTGATTCTGAGACTTGAATCCTATTCACTATACAAAACTACCTATTTTCATAAGCACTTTTAGATAGACAGACGGATGGACAGACAGACAGACAGACAGATAGGTAGATAGATAGATAGATAGATAGATAGATAGATAGATAGATAGATAG
>NW_020953096.1:0-1300 GCF_900497805.2 Vombatus ursinus | reverse complement strand
GTTCTAATCCCTAAATCTCTTTTACAGAGGAGAGAAACTTGATGGAGGGAGGCCAAAAAGAAGCTGTTTCAGCAGTCCAACCAAGGGATAATGAGGGCCTGGATTAATAAGCTAAGGAAATGGGTGGTATAATAGATGGAGCTCAGATTATGGAGTGAAATGTCCTGGATTCAAATGCTGGTTCTGCTCCTTCTCTCCTGTTTGACCTTGGGCAAGTTATTTCTGCAATTTCCTCCTGTATAAAATGACAGGTTAGGCCAGATAATCTTCCAAGTTCTAAATGCTATGATCCATTATTGTACAATGTTTTGAAATGTTGGCCAAAGCAATTGTGCCTGGCCAACATATATTTTCTGTTCATAGGCATTGACAACAGAACAGTACAATTCTTGTGATAATAGGTCATATAAATCACACAGAACCAAAGAATACACTCTTCCATCACGGAATCTGAATGACCTGTGTTAAGTCTGTCTCTGAAGGATACTGAGCGATAAGATAGAATTGGAACCAGAGACAACTATGAGTTAAGGTTCAGCCATGGACTATCTGGGGGTCCTTAAATAGGTAGAAGTGAATGAGCTTCTGTTTCGTATACTGTTGGGTGTCAAAAATTATGTAATTACATACAATTATGTAATTTATTCTTCTAGCATCAGGATTATTGGCAGACTCAAATGAGATCATGGTTTTACAAGCACTTTATAAAGTGTAAAACATTACATACATTTAACTAATTCTTACTGAGGGCTTAGTTTTCTTATTAGCTAGAAAACTAGTATAATTCCTTTTTTTTTTGAAAGAATATCACAACCTCTGATTTCAATGATGCAGGAAATTTGCAGTGAGGAAACTCCCTCTATCAATGCTGATCATCAAGTCTTCTGAGAAATATATTCTTGGAGTGACACTTGGAGCTTTAAGACTTTAAGTAACTTGTCTAAGGTCACCAGCAACTATGTGACAGAGGCAAGACTTGAAAATAGGTTTCCTTGATTCTGAGACTTGAATCCTATTCACTACGCAAAACTACCCATTTTCATAAGTACTTTTAGATAGACAGACAGACAGATAGATAGATAGATAGATAGATAGATAGATAGATAGATAGATATGATTATTAAAATGTTCTTCGCAAAAGTTAGGCACATTTGGAAATAGTATTTGTCCATTTTACATATCAATCAGGTTTAATCTGGTTCATTTCCAGGTTAATCCAGAGCATCAATAATATTTGTAATTTTAAATAAAATAATTAAAAGGACCCATGTCTTTGGAAAGAATTTTGGTCTTCTCACTT
>NW_020953095.1:0-1300 GCF_900497805.2 Vombatus ursinus | reverse complement strand
GTTCTAATCCCTAAATCTCTTTTACAGAGGAGAGAAACTTGATGGAGGGAGGCCAAAAAGAAGCTGTTTCAGCAGTCCAACCAAGGGATAATGAGGGCCTGGATTAATAAGCTAAGGAAATGGGTGGTATAATAGATGGAGCTCAGATTATGGAGTGAAATGTCCTGGATTCAAATGCTGGTTCTGCTCCTTCTCTCCTGTTTGACCTTGGGCAAGTTATTTCTGCAATTTCCTCCTGTATAAAATGACAGGTTAGGCCAGATAATCTTCCAAGTTCTAAATGCTATGATCCATTATTGTACAATGTTTTGAAATGTTGGCCAAAGCAATTGTGCCTGGCCAACATATATTTTCTGTTCATAGGCATTGACAACAGAACAGTACAATTCTTGTGATAATAGGTCATATAAATCACACAGAACCAAAGAATACACTCTTCCATCACGGAATCTGAATGACCTGTGTTAAGTCTGTCTCTGAAGGATACTGAGCGATAAGATAGAATTGGAACCAGAGACAACTATGAGTTAAGGTTCAGCCATGGACTATCTGGGGGTCCTTAAATAGGTAGAAGTGAATGAGCTTCTGTTTCGTATACTGTTGGGTGTCAAAAATTATGTAATTACATACAATTATGTAATTTATTCTTCTAGCATCAGGATTATTGGCAGACTCAAATGAGATCATGGTTTTACAAGCACTTTATAAAGTGTAAAACATTACATACATTTAACTAATTCTTACTGAGGGCTTAGTTTTCTTATTAGCTAGAAAACTAGTATAATTCCTTTTTTTTTTGAAAGAATATCACAACCTCTGATTTCAATGATGCAGGAAATTTGCAGTGAGGAAACTCCCTCTATCAATGCTGATCATCAAGTCTTCTGAGAAATATATTCTTGGAGTGACACTTGGAGCTTTAAGACTTTAAGTAACTTGTCTAAGGTCACCAGCAACTATGTGACAGAGGCAAGACTTGAAAATAGGTTTCCTTGATTCTGAGACTTGAATCCTATTCACTACGCAAAACTACCCATTTTCATAAGTACTTTTAGATAGACAGACAGACAGATAGATAGATAGATAGATAGATAGATAGATAGATAGATAGATATGATTATTAAAATGTTCTTCGCAAAAGTTAGGCACATTTGGAAATAGTATTTGTCCATTTTACATATCAATCAGGTTTAATCTGGTTCATTTCCAGGTTAATCCAGAGCATCAATAATATTTGTAATTTTAAATAAAATAATTAAAAGGACCCATGTCTTTGGAAAGAATTTTGGTCTTCTCACTT
>NW_020953094.1:0-2646 GCF_900497805.2 Vombatus ursinus | reverse complement strand
TTCTGGAAAGCAATTTGCAACTATGTCCCAAAAGCTATTAAACTGTGAACGTTCTTTGATCCAGTGATGCTACTACAAGCTCTACACTCCAAAATGATCAAAGAAAAAGGAGTCATATGTGCAAAAGTATTGATAGTGGTTCTTTTGCGATGACAAAGAATTGGAAACTGAAGGGTTGGCCATCATTTGGGGAATGGCTGAAAAAGGTAACCATGAGACCCTCACCCCTCTCCACACCAGTGCCATCAAATGTACTGGATCACATCCCCTAAATCTCCAAGTATGTAACTTGGAGCCTTCTTGCAGACAGACCCCTTGCCAAAGGACTATTGAAATCAGTAGTTTCTTGTTCACTCCATATGTCTCCAGTGCTTCCATAATGGACACTGGGTTGAAGAGGACTGGGGACTAGGTGTCAAGATATGCACACCCAGTAGACATTTAAAGGAGTATTGTATTTTTCTTAAAACCATATTATGAATCTTTGATATTATAACATGAACTGCCACTGTTTTCTTAGCATTATGTTTATTATACTGAGTTTCTAGGCAGGTAATAGTACTATAAATGGAGCATTATAATTGTTTCTGTTACCTTTGTAGGACCACTTTGATGCAGAGGAGACTCCAGGGTTCACAAAGGGAGGTTTCATTATCAAGATTACCAGAAGTCTTGCTAACATAGACATGACTCTATGGGTCTCTCCCAAAAATGTTAACCTTTAAGAAGTCAACCAGGGAAGCTCCATATCGATGTGTCTGTGTGTTTTCATTAACTGAGTATTCTATGTGCTGTCCCAATGCTTTGGACCTCTCTGAGGCCTTGAGCTCAATCTCTTGATATTAGGGGACTAGTTGATGGTAACACCTTACTGACTCAGCCCAGGCTAATACCATAGGAGACACTGCTTCATGAACCTCAGAAGTGACTTGAAAACACAATACATAGTAGCATTATTACCAGAAGGATTCCATTCTTCCACTTCCTCATTTCATTAGAGAGCTTGGCCTGCATTTTTTTTTTTTTGAGGCAATTAGAGTTAAGTAACTTGCCCAGAGTCACACAGCTAGTAAGTGTTATGTGTCTGAGGCCGTATTTGAACTCAGTTCTTCCTGACTCAAGGGCTGGTGTTCTATCCACTGTGCCACCTAGCTGCCCCCTGCATTTTTCATAATGCATGAGTTACAGGAATAATATTACCACACAATAAAAATAAATGAATATGAAAAATTCAGAAAAGCATAAAACATTTATGTGAACTGATGCCATGTAAAGTAAGCAAACTCTGGGAAAAAAATTTACACACAACTACAACAATGTAAATGGAAAAAATAATAAAAATAAATGAAACTGCATGTTGTGCAATTATAATGACAGATGTAGACCCTGGAGAATAAATGAGAAAATGAACATAACTCTTTGCTTTGTAGAAATAGGAGACCATGAGTAAAGAACATTACATATACACTCAGTCTCAGGCCAATTGGGTGGCAAGTTTTATAGAACTCTTTTTCTCCTTTTTTTATTTTACAAATTATTTCTCTTTGAGTAGGGAAAACTTGGAAGAGAAAGTCATATGCAAATCAAGTATATCAATAATAAAGGGGAAAAATTGTGGCTGACAAATATATATATATATATGTATATATTAGTAGTATTATTATTATCCCCAATGTGTGGTAGAAAGGATAGAATAGGTAGCTAGATGGATCTGGTTGAATTAGTCATGGCTAGAAATCAGTTGATATTTTGGTTTCCATAGCTTGAAAAGAAAGGAGCTCAGGCCACTGTAGACATCACATTCGTGAAATCCTACTGCTAACTCTTTAGGTTACCTATAATTACTGATTTGAAATTTTAAGGCATGTTTCTGTCCTTTGTTATGAGAGCAACTGAGTTTGTACTCCTAAGCATGATGGCATTTGACCACTATGTGGCTATCTGCAATCCCCTGAGATGCCCTGGAATCATGACATTTACATCTCAATGGCTGCTGGATCCTGGACAGCAGAGGGCATCACTTCTACAATGCAAATCTTTCTTGAAATGAAATTGCCTTTTTATGAAGATAATGCCATCAATGATTTCACATGTGAAATCCTGACTACCTTGAAATGGGCCCATGTAGATATCTTACTCAATGTGATTAGCCTTCCCCACTTTTATGTCTCTCCTTCATTCTCTACCTAAAAAGCCAACACTTGTTTAAAAGAAAAGAAAACTCAGTTAATAAAAGGAACCAATAAATCAACTGTAGTTGACATTATATAACATTCCACACTCAGAATATTTTCAAAGAGAGGACAATGAATTTTCTCAATTTCACCTGTTCAAGTTTGGTCATTATAATTACAATGTTCCGTTCCTTTTTTTCCTTTTCATTGGCATTGTTGTAATCCTTATTTATGGGGTTTTACTGGCCCTACTTACTTCACTCTGAATCAATTTATATGTCTGCTCCTTCTCTGAATTCATCACACTTGTAGTTTCTGATGGCATAAAAATATTCCACTATATTCAGATGGCACCATTTATTTAGTTATTCCTCAAAGTCTGAGCAATCAATTCCATTCTCCTGTAATTCATTTTTAATTATGTAATATTTCACCTTTAAAATACATAGAAAAATTACTTTCAAAGAACCTT
>NW_020953093.1:0-2646 GCF_900497805.2 Vombatus ursinus | reverse complement strand
TTCTGGAAAGCAATTTGCAACTATGTCCCAAAAGCTATTAAACTGTGAACGTTCTTTGATCCAGTGATGCTACTACAAGCTCTACACTCCAAAATGATCAAAGAAAAAGGAGTCATATGTGCAAAAGTATTGATAGTGGTTCTTTTGCGATGACAAAGAATTGGAAACTGAAGGGTTGGCCATCATTTGGGGAATGGCTGAAAAAGGTAACCATGAGACCCTCACCCCTCTCCACACCAGTGCCATCAAATGTACTGGATCACATCCCCTAAATCTCCAAGTATGTAACTTGGAGCCTTCTTGCAGACAGACCCCTTGCCAAAGGACTATTGAAATCAGTAGTTTCTTGTTCACTCCATATGTCTCCAGTGCTTCCATAATGGACACTGGGTTGAAGAGGACTGGGGACTAGGTGTCAAGATATGCACACCCAGTAGACATTTAAAGGAGTATTGTATTTTTCTTAAAACCATATTATGAATCTTTGATATTATAACATGAACTGCCACTGTTTTCTTAGCATTATGTTTATTATACTGAGTTTCTAGGCAGGTAATAGTACTATAAATGGAGCATTATAATTGTTTCTGTTACCTTTGTAGGACCACTTTGATGCAGAGGAGACTCCAGGGTTCACAAAGGGAGGTTTCATTATCAAGATTACCAGAAGTCTTGCTAACATAGACATGACTCTATGGGTCTCTCCCAAAAATGTTAACCTTTAAGAAGTCAACCAGGGAAGCTCCATATCGATGTGTCTGTGTGTTTTCATTAACTGAGTATTCTATGTGCTGTCCCAATGCTTTGGACCTCTCTGAGGCCTTGAGCTCAATCTCTTGATATTAGGGGACTAGTTGATGGTAACACCTTACTGACTCAGCCCAGGCTAATACCATAGGAGACACTGCTTCATGAACCTCAGAAGTGACTTGAAAACACAATACATAGTAGCATTATTACCAGAAGGATTCCATTCTTCCACTTCCTCATTTCATTAGAGAGCTTGGCCTGCATTTTTTTTTTTTTGAGGCAATTAGAGTTAAGTAACTTGCCCAGAGTCACACAGCTAGTAAGTGTTATGTGTCTGAGGCCGTATTTGAACTCAGTTCTTCCTGACTCAAGGGCTGGTGTTCTATCCACTGTGCCACCTAGCTGCCCCCTGCATTTTTCATAATGCATGAGTTACAGGAATAATATTACCACACAATAAAAATAAATGAATATGAAAAATTCAGAAAAGCATAAAACATTTATGTGAACTGATGCCATGTAAAGTAAGCAAACTCTGGGAAAAAAATTTACACACAACTACAACAATGTAAATGGAAAAAATAATAAAAATAAATGAAACTGCATGTTGTGCAATTATAATGACAGATGTAGACCCTGGAGAATAAATGAGAAAATGAACATAACTCTTTGCTTTGTAGAAATAGGAGACCATGAGTAAAGAACATTACATATACACTCAGTCTCAGGCCAATTGGGTGGCAAGTTTTATAGAACTCTTTTTCTCCTTTTTTTATTTTACAAATTATTTCTCTTTGAGTAGGGAAAACTTGGAAGAGAAAGTCATATGCAAATCAAGTATATCAATAATAAAGGGGAAAAATTGTGGCTGACAAATATATATATATATATGTATATATTAGTAGTATTATTATTATCCCCAATGTGTGGTAGAAAGGATAGAATAGGTAGCTAGATGGATCTGGTTGAATTAGTCATGGCTAGAAATCAGTTGATATTTTGGTTTCCATAGCTTGAAAAGAAAGGAGCTCAGGCCACTGTAGACATCACATTCGTGAAATCCTACTGCTAACTCTTTAGGTTACCTATAATTACTGATTTGAAATTTTAAGGCATGTTTCTGTCCTTTGTTATGAGAGCAACTGAGTTTGTACTCCTAAGCATGATGGCATTTGACCACTATGTGGCTATCTGCAATCCCCTGAGATGCCCTGGAATCATGACATTTACATCTCAATGGCTGCTGGATCCTGGACAGCAGAGGGCATCACTTCTACAATGCAAATCTTTCTTGAAATGAAATTGCCTTTTTATGAAGATAATGCCATCAATGATTTCACATGTGAAATCCTGACTACCTTGAAATGGGCCCATGTAGATATCTT
This sequence comes from Vombatus ursinus, assembly GCF_900497805.2. NCBI lineage: Eukaryota > Metazoa > Chordata > Mammalia > Diprotodontia > Vombatidae > Vombatus > Vombatus ursinus. Next base: position 511 of record NW_020953093.1, on the reverse strand, counting down.
ACTCAATGTGATTAGCCTTCCCCACTTTTATGTCTCTCCTTCATTCTCTACCTAAAAAGCCAACACTTGTTTAAAAGAAAAGAAAACTCAGTTAATAAAAGGAACCAATAAATCAACTGTAGTTGACATTATATAACATTCCACACTCAGAATATTTTCAAAGAGAGGACAATGAATTTTCTCAATTTCACCTGTTCAAGTTTGGTCATTATAATTACAATGTTCCGTTCCTTTTTTTCCTTTTCATTGGCATTGTTGTAATCCTTATTTATGGGGTTTTACTGGCCCTACTTACTTCACTCTGAATCAATTTATATGTCTGCTCCTTCTCTGAATTCATCACACTTGTAGTTTCTGATGGCATAAAAATATTCCACTATATTCAGATGGCACCATTTATTTAGTTATTCCTCAAAGTCTGAGCAATCAATTCCATTCTCCTGTAATTCATTTTTAATTATGTAATATTTCACCTTTAAAATACATAGAAAAATTACTTTCAAAGAACCTT
>NW_020953092.1:0-3692 GCF_900497805.2 Vombatus ursinus | reverse complement strand
TTCTTAATAAGCTTATCAGAATTTGAACTACCAAAGTTTTTGTGTACTAACTTTTAACCTAATAGGATCTTTGGGACATTATCTGAACAGCATAAAAAGTCCCTAACTTTTATTTAAGTCATGGACCAAAATGATTGGAAATAGCATCAAGAGGTTTATATTGTCTTTTAAACACAAAGACCATGTCTTTGGAGATTGCATCTGGAATATGGAATTGAATTATATATTCATAAAAGATGAAGTTGCTGTTTCAAGAATTATTTGGAATGACTCTTTATTCGAGTATTTTCAAGTCTGATATCATTATTTCTTCCATATGGCATATTCCCAAGTTTTAACCTTTCTCTTTGTCACCATTTCACTCATAAATGAAGTGGAAATTTTTAATTAGTATAGTCATATGCTTAACACTCAATTAAATTGCTTATTGGCTCAGGCAACTTATAAAAAACCATTAAAAGGATGTCTTGTTTGCATCCTGGTATCTAGTTAGCCATTCTAAAGTCATAATCTTAATTGTAATGTAAAGGAAATGTATGAGATTATTCCTTTGCTAATCTGAATCAGGTTTCTTCTTTCCTCATCCACAGGAGTCAAGATTTGGGCTTTGTGTTCAGACCCTATGTTAAATCTTTTAAATTATGAGAATGCAAAATACAACTTATAAGAATTCAGATAATGACATAGGACTAATATTAACTCCGTGATGATTTAAACAGTGATGCCAAAATGAAAAAGTAAATGCACATATATTCTTGGGTTCCCTGAAGTCATTTGCTTCTAACAGTACATATACCTCATTATGTGCTCGAATTCATGAACTTATTTATTTTATACTTTTTACTTTGAGGATCTGATTTCACTGGTATGGGCACTCCCTCCATTGATGCAAGTCACAACCACTCTACATCTTAGTTGGTGATCTTTGAGAGAGTTTGTGATTGAAAACTGTTTGCTTGCAGCCAACCAAATTTGAAATCTCCAAAGTTAGCTCACCGTAACAACGGGCCTGAGCTAGAGCCCTGTCCAGGTTGGTAAGGCTGTCCAAAGCTTTCCAAAGCTTATTTTAAAAACCCAGGGTCATATCCATACCATGATTTATTAAAGTTAGACTTTACTGGAGAAAGAAAAAGTATTAAGGATAACAGACTAATTCCTTTAGAAGTCTATATTCATTTTAATATTTTAATATTCACATTAATATTTAGAAAAATAAAATGACCAAACGACTTAAAAGTCACTGTTTGTAAAGACTACTACAAAGTAATCATTGTTATAATAATTTTGTGTGAAATATTTCAATCATAATCATTTTCTTGAAATCATCCCATTATATAGGTAGTGAGTGATTATCAAAGTAAAATTTTCATCATTTTTACTTTAGCAGGGTTTTTTGTTTCTTGTTTTGTTTTGTTTTGTTTTAAGGTACAGTTTACAATGCTTTAAAGAGATTACTTGAAGAGCCATTTTTTCTCTAATTTATTTTTAGTTTTCAATAATCACTTTCATATATTTTTGAGTTTTAAATTTTTCACCTTCTCCCTCCCCACCTTCCTCCTGAAGAAGGCATGCAATCTGATATGGGTTTGACATGTACATTCCTATTAAACATATTTTCACATTAGTCATGTTCGAAGAAAGAATTAAGACCAATAAGAGGAACCACAAGAAAGAGGAAACGAAACAAAACAGAAGGAAGAAAAGCAAATAGTATGCTTCAATCTGCATTCAAACTCCACAGTTCTTTCTCTGGATGTGGATAGCATTTTCCATCATGAGATTTTTGGAGATAGAAGTGCCATGTTTTGATCAAAGTAAAAGTGCAATGTCTCAAGTCTGGAAACCTCCACAGCTGCCCGCGTTTCAGTCCTCTGAGGCCTGCTCCAGGTTCACTGCAGCCTGCGTGCCCACACCGAACTGCACTCCTCTCCCAGCCTGGCGTGATATACCTTTCCAATCAACCATCCAGGCTGTCTTTGGCTGGAAATCTGTTTCACTCTGTCTTTTTGAGGGTTCTGCTGCTTTAGAATTTGTTTAGAGCCATTTTTTTAGATATTTGGAGGGCTTTGGGAGAGAGCTCAAGACAGTCACTGCTTTCCCTCCGCCACCTTCTAATTCAAAGTTCTTAAGAAATGAGCTTGTATTTGCACATATTAGTAGCAAAGATTAAAGTATGACTTTTTTTTAAAAATAATTTTGTTTCAATGTCTTTTGATATTTCTTCAATTGTCTTTTATGGTTGAAATTGTGGTTTTTCTTCTGAAGAAGGAAAAAGAATGATAGGAGGAAATCAATAAGAAAACAAAGTGATTAATTCTTCAGTTGTCACAGAGTAATGTAATTGAATTCAGTTTCCCTGGAAATCTTATAAACCACCACTAAATAATTGAGTGCAACATGAAGTTGAATTTAACAATCCTGAGATCAAAAATCTCATATCCTACACCAAGGTTTTCCCACCTAGGGTAAAGGTAAACCTATCTATAGGGAGAACCAGAGCAGAAACTGCCTTGCTTTTTATTTGTATCTCCTTTATTTATTTATTTATTTTTTAAATTTGGTTAGGCAATGGGGTTAAGTGACTTGCCCAGGGTCACATGGCTAGTAAGTGTTGTGTATCTGAGGCCGGATTTGAACTCAGGTCCTCCTGAATCCAGGGCTGGTGCTCTATCCACTGCTCCACCTTGCTGCTCCTGTATGTCCCGTATTTAGCATTGTTCTTTGCACATCATAAATACTTAATAAAGGTATTTTTATGTCATTCATTCATTGTTCAATGGACATGAGGAATAGTTAGTAAATAACTATATTATGTATTGAAATTAATTTTATTTCTTTTGAGCATATTTACAGTAAACTCTAGCATTTGTTTCTTTTCAATGCTAAATAGGTGTTATGAGAAGATTTTTCTTATGTCCATATGCACAGCATACATTAGAATTAATTTCCTTCCATAATGAGTTGGGAGTAGAGGAAGGTTATGCTAAAAGCCAGTGAGTCCCAGGACCGAGGGTTAGAAACTCTTTTCTACACACTAGGGTCCAACCATCATATCCTACAAAAGCTTGCTTCTAACTTTAATCATTCTGAGATGTCACAATATATTGTGTTCTTTTTAAAATAGAATTGAGTATGTTTTCCAATATCTCAAAATCAGACTCCTTCAATTTCCTTTCTCTTGCTGTCCCCTCACCAGAGGGTCAACTGTCATGAAAGAATGACACCTTAAGCTAGGAAAAGAGACAGGGTCCCCTGAAGCTCTACCTTAGGAGTGAATGCCTTCCTAATTTTCTTGTCAGTTTCCCTATGATGAAAGAGTCAGGAAAAAAACATGCACAGGAGACGTTCTCTGTACAATACTGACCATCTTATCGGCCTCAGGAACTCTTGAAGATTCATGTTTTGAAAACACAAGGGAGCGTTCTCATCTCATGAATAGAGATATACTTCCTGTCGAAATCAGTTATCACAGAATAACAGGTGGGAAAGACATCAGAAGGCATCTGATCCAACCATTCTTGAACAAAGCCCCCTTCAAAATAAAATTGCAACGTGATCACCAAATATTTGCTTAAAATCTTTCAGTGTGCAGGGGAACCCATTACTTAAAGTGGCAGGCCCATTCTGCTTCTGGATAACACTAAGTGTTAGAAAGAAGTCTTGCCTCATTTCAAACATAAATGTATATCTTT
>NW_020953091.1:0-3692 GCF_900497805.2 Vombatus ursinus | reverse complement strand
TTCTTAATAAGCTTATCAGAATTTGAACTACCAAAGTTTTTGTGTACTAACTTTTAACCTAATAGGATCTTTGGGACATTATCTGAACAGCATAAAAAGTCCCTAACTTTTATTTAAGTCATGGACCAAAATGATTGGAAATAGCATCAAGAGGTTTATATTGTCTTTTAAACACAAAGACCATGTCTTTGGAGATTGCATCTGGAATATGGAATTGAATTATATATTCATAAAAGATGAAGTTGCTGTTTCAAGAATTATTTGGAATGACTCTTTATTCGAGTATTTTCAAGTCTGATATCATTATTTCTTCCATATGGCATATTCCCAAGTTTTAACCTTTCTCTTTGTCACCATTTCACTCATAAATGAAGTGGAAATTTTTAATTAGTATAGTCATATGCTTAACACTCAATTAAATTGCTTATTGGCTCAGGCAACTTATAAAAAACCATTAAAAGGATGTCTTGTTTGCATCCTGGTATCTAGTTAGCCATTCTAAAGTCATAATCTTAATTGTAATGTAAAGGAAATGTATGAGATTATTCCTTTGCTAATCTGAATCAGGTTTCTTCTTTCCTCATCCACAGGAGTCAAGATTTGGGCTTTGTGTTCAGACCCTATGTTAAATCTTTTAAATTATGAGAATGCAAAATACAACTTATAAGAATTCAGATAATGACATAGGACTAATATTAACTCCGTGATGATTTAAACAGTGATGCCAAAATGAAAAAGTAAATGCACATATATTCTTGGGTTCCCTGAAGTCATTTGCTTCTAACAGTACATATACCTCATTATGTGCTCGAATTCATGAACTTATTTATTTTATACTTTTTACTTTGAGGATCTGATTTCACTGGTATGGGCACTCCCTCCATTGATGCAAGTCACAACCACTCTACATCTTAGTTGGTGATCTTTGAGAGAGTTTGTGATTGAAAACTGTTTGCTTGCAGCCAACCAAATTTGAAATCTCCAAAGTTAGCTCACCGTAACAACGGGCCTGAGCTAGAGCCCTGTCCAGGTTGGTAAGGCTGTCCAAAGCTTTCCAAAGCTTATTTTAAAAACCCAGGGTCATATCCATACCATGATTTATTAAAGTTAGACTTTACTGGAGAAAGAAAAAGTATTAAGGATAACAGACTAATTCCTTTAGAAGTCTATATTCATTTTAATATTTTAATATTCACATTAATATTTAGAAAAATAAAATGACCAAACGACTTAAAAGTCACTGTTTGTAAAGACTACTACAAAGTAATCATTGTTATAATAATTTTGTGTGAAATATTTCAATCATAATCATTTTCTTGAAATCATCCCATTATATAGGTAGTGAGTGATTATCAAAGTAAAATTTTCATCATTTTTACTTTAGCAGGGTTTTTTGTTTCTTGTTTTGTTTTGTTTTGTTTTAAGGTACAGTTTACAATGCTTTAAAGAGATTACTTGAAGAGCCATTTTTTCTCTAATTTATTTTTAGTTTTCAATAATCACTTTCATATATTTTTGAGTTTTAAATTTTTCACCTTCTCCCTCCCCACCTTCCTCCTGAAGAAGGCATGCAATCTGATATGGGTTTGACATGTACATTCCTATTAAACATATTTTCACATTAGTCATGTTCGAAGAAAGAATTAAGACCAATAAGAGGAACCACAAGAAAGAGGAAACGAAACAAAACAGAAGGAAGAAAAGCAAATAGTATGCTTCAATCTGCATTCAAACTCCACAGTTCTTTCTCTGGATGTGGATAGCATTTTCCATCATGAGATTTTTGGAGATAGAAGTGCCATGTTTTGATCAAAGTAAAAGTGCAATGTCTCAAGTCTGGAAACCTCCACAGCTGCCCGCGTTTCAGTCCTCTGAGGCCTGCTCCAGGTTCACTGCAGCCTGCGTGCCCACACCGAACTGCACTCCTCTCCCAGCCTGGCGTGATATACCTTTCCAATCAACCATCCAGGCTGTCTTTGGCTGGAAATCTGTTTCACTCTGTCTTTTTGAGGGTTCTGCTGCTTTAGAATTTGTTTAGAGCCATTTTTTTAGATATTTGGAGGGCTTTGGGAGAGAGCTCAAGACAGTCACTGCTTTCCCTCCGCCACCTTCTAATTCAAAGTTCTTAAGAAATGAGCTTGTATTTGCACATATTAGTAGCAAAGATTAAAGTATGACTTTTTTTTAAAAATAATTTTGTTTCAATGTCTTTTGATATTTCTTCAATTGTCTTTTATGGTTGAAATTGTGGTTTTTCTTCTGAAGAAGGAAAAAGAATGATAGGAGGAAATCAATAAGAAAACAAAGTGATTAATTCTTCAGTTGTCACAGAGTAATGTAATTGAATTCAGTTTCCCTGGAAATCTTATAAACCACCACTAAATAATTGAGTGCAACATGAAGTTGAATTTAACAATCCTGAGATCAAAAATCTCATATCCTACACCAAGGTTTTCCCACCTAGGGTAAAGGTAAACCTATCTATAGGGAGAACCAGAGCAGAAACTGCCTTGCTTTTTATTTGTATCTCCTTTATTTATTTATTTATTTTTTAAATTTGGTTAGGCAATGGGGTTAAGTGACTTGCCCAGGGTCACATGGCTAGTAAGTGTTGTGTATCTGAGGCCGGATTTGAACTCAGGTCCTCCTGAATCCAGGGCTGGTGCTCTATCCACTGCTCCACCTTGCTGCTCCTGTATGTCCCGTATTTAGCATTGTTCTTTGCACATCATAAATACTTAATAAAGGTATTTTTATGTCATTCATTCATTGTTCAATGGACATGAGGAATAGTTAGTAAATAACTATATTATGTATTGAAATTAATTTTATTTCTTTTGAGCATATTTACAGTAAACTCTAGCATTTGTTTCTTTTCAATGCTAAATAGGTGTTATGAGAAGATTTTTCTTATGTCCATATGCACAGCATACATTAGAATTAATTTCCTTCCATAATGAGTTGGGAGTAGAGGAAGGTTATGCTAAAAGCCAGTGAGTCCCAGGACCGAGGGTTAGAAACTCTTTTCTACACACTAGGGTCCAACCATCATATCCTACAAAAGCTTGCTTCTAACTTTAATCATTCTGAGATGTCACAATATATTGTGTTCTTTTTAAAATAGAATTGAGTATGTTTTCCAATATCTCAAAATCAGACTCCTTCAATTTCCTTTCTCTTGCTGTCCCCTCACCAGAGGGTCAACTGTCATGAAAGAATGACACCTTAAGCTAGGAAAAGAGACAGGGTCCCCTGAAGCTCTACCTTAGGAGTGAATGCCTTCCTAATTTTCTTGTCAGTTTCCCTATGATGAAAGAGTCAGGAAAAAAACATGCACAGGAGACGTTCTCTGTACAATACTGACCATCTTATCGGCCTCAGGAACTCTTGAAGATTCATGTTTTGAAAACACAAGGGAGCGTTCTCATCTCATGAATAGAGATATACTTCCTGTCGAAATCAGTTATCACAGAATAACAGGTGGGAAAGACATCAGAAGGCATCTGATCCAACCATTCTTGAACAAAGCCCCCTTCAAAATAAAATTGCAACGTGATCACCAAATATTTGCTTAAAATCTTTCAGTGTGCAGGGGAACCCATTACTTAAAGTGGCAGGCCCATTCTGCTTCTGGATAACACTAAGTGTTAGAAAGAAGTCTTGCCTCATTTCAAACATAAATGTATATCTTT
>NW_020953090.1:0-9063 GCF_900497805.2 Vombatus ursinus | reverse complement strand
TTAATGTTCTTAATAAGCTTATCAGAATTTGAACTACCAAAGTTTTTCTGTACTAACTTTTAACTTAATAGAATCTTTGGGACATTATCTGAACAGCATAAAAAGTCCCTAACTTTTATTTAAATCATGGACCAAAATGATTGGAAATAGCATCAAGAGGTTTACATTGTCTTTTAAATACAAAGACCATGTCTTTGGAGATTGCATCTGGAATATAGAATTGAATTATATATTCATAAAAGATGAAGTTGCTGTTTCAAGAATTATTTGGAATGACTCTTTATTCAAGTATTTTCAAGTCTGATATCATTATTTCTTCCATATGGCATATTCCCAAGTTTTAACCTTTCTCTTTGTCACCATTTCATTCATAAATGAAGTGGAAAATTTTAATTAGTATAGTCATATGCATAACACTCAATTAAATTGCTTGTTGGCTCAGACAACTTATGAAAAACCATTAAAAGGATGTCTTGTTTGCATCCTGGTATCTAGTTAGCCATTCTAAAGTCATAATCTTAATTGTAATGTAAAGGAAATGTATGAGATTATTCCTTTGCTAATCTGAATCAGGTTTCTTCTTTCCTCATCCACAGGAGTCAAGATTTGGGCTTTGTGTTCAGATGCTATGTTAAATCTTTTAAAGTATGACAATGCACAGTACAACTTATAAGAATTCAGGTAATGACATAGGACTAATATTAACTCCATGATGATTTAAACAGTGATGCCAAAATGAAAAAGTAAATGCATGTATATTCTTGGGTTCCATGAAGTCATTTGCTTCTAACAGTACATATATCTCATTATGTGCTCGAATTCATGAACTTATTTATTTTATACTTTTTACTTTGAGGATCTGATTTCACTGGTATGGGCACTCCTTCCATTGATGCAAGTCACAACCACTCTACATCTTAGTTGGTGATCTTTGAGAGAGTTTGTGATTGAAAACTGTTTGCTTGCAGCCAACCAAATTTGAAATCTCCAAAGTTAGCTCACCATAACAATGGGCCTGAGCTAGAGCCCTGTCCAGATTGGTACAGCTGTCCAGAGCTTTCCAAAGCTTATTTTAAAAACTTTAAATAATTGTTCAAATTATTTTAACAACAATTAAAGTTGTTTAAATAATAAACAACTTTAGCAAAGTTGCAGGCTATAAAATAAACCCACGTAAATCACTGGCATTTCTATATATTACCAACAAAGCCCAACAGAAAGAGATAGGAAGAGAAAGTCCATTTAAACTTACTGTAAACATTATAAAATATTTAGGAGTCTACCTCCTGAAACAAACCCAGGAACTCTATGCACAATTACAAAACACTTTTCAAGCAAATAAAATCATATCTAAATAATTGGAAAAACATCAGTTGCTCATGGGTAGGCTGAGCTAATATATTAAAAATGACAATCCTATCTAAGCTAATTTAGTTATTCAGTGCCATACCAATCAAACTACCAAAAAATTATTTTATAGAGTTAGAAAAAATAATAACAAGATTCATTTGGAAGAACAAAAGGTCCAGAATATCAAGAGAACTAATGAAAAGAAATCCAGGGGAAGGTGGCCTAGCCGTTCCAGATCTTAAATTGTATTATAAAGCAGCAATCATCAAAACTGCTTGGTACTGGCTAAGAAATAGAGTGGTGGATCAGTGGAATAGGATAAGTATGCAAGACACAGTAATCAATGACTATAGTAACATATTATTTGATAAACCCAAAGACCCCAGCTTCTGGGATAAGAACCCACTCTTTGAAAAATAAACTGCTGGGAAAACTGGAAAAGAGTATGGCAGAAACTAGGCATAGACCAAAATCTCACACCATATACCAAAATAAAGTCAAAATGGGTACATGATTTAGATATAAAGGCTGATACTATAAGCAAACTGAGAGAGCAAGGAATAGTTTACTTGTCAGATCTATGGAGAACAGAAGAATTCATGACCAAACAGGAGATAGAGAACATTACAAAAAGCAAAATAGATAATTTTGATTACATTAAATTGAAAAGTTTTTGCACAAACAAAGCCAATGCAACTAAGATTAGAAGGAAGGTAGAAAATTGGGAAAGAATTTTTACAAACAGTCTCTCTGATAAGGGCCTCATTTCTAAAATATTTAGAGAATTAAGTCAAATTTATAAGAATACAAGCCATTCCCCAATTGATAAATGGTCAAAGGATATGAACAGACAGTTCTCAGATGAAGAAATTAAAGCCATCTATAGTTATATGAAAAAATGCTCTAAATAACTATTTATTAGAGAAATGCAAAACAAAACAACTCTGAGGTACCACATCACACCTATCAGAATGGCCAACATGACAAAACAGGAAAATGATAAATGTTGGAGAAGATGTGGGAAAATTGGAACACTAATGCATTGTTGGTGGAGTTGTGAAATTATCCAACCATTTTGGAGAGCAATTTGGAACTATGCCCAAAGGGCTATAAAAATGTGCATACCCTTTGACCCAGCAATAGCACTTCTAGGGCTATATCCCAAAGAGATCACACAAATGGGAAAAGGACCTACATGTACAAGAATATTCATAGCAACTCTTTTTGTGGTGGCAAAGAATTAGAAATTGAGAGGATGCCCATCAATTGGGGAATGGCTGAGCAAGTTGTGGTATATGAATGTGGTGGAATACTATTGTGCTATAAGAAATGATGAACAGGCTAACTTCAGAAAAACCTGGAAAGACTTGTATGGTCTGATGCTGAGTGAAGTGAGCAGAAACAAGAGAATGTTGTACAAAATAACAGCCATGTTGTGTGATGACTAATATTGATAAACTTAACCCTTCCTGGAAATACAAGGGTCTAAGACATCTCCAGAGGCCTTGTGATGGAAAATGCTATGCACACCCAAAGAAAGAACTATGGAAGCCAAATTGTTATTTTTTTTCTCTTCTGTTGAGTTTTGTTTCCTCTTTCTGATGGTTCCTCCTATTGGTTTTAATTTCTACTTACAACATCAGTAATGTGAAAATATGTTTAATATGAATGTAAATGTATAGCCTATATCAGATTATATGCTGTCTTGGAGAGGGTGGTCGGGAGGAAGGGGGAGAAAAATTTTAAACTCAAAAGCATATGGAAGTGATTATTGATAAATCAAAATCAATTAATAAAAAAATTTAAAAATAAATTTTAAAAAAACCCAGGGTCATATCCATACCATGATTAATTAAAGTTAGATTTTACTGGAGAAAGAAAAACTATTAAGGATAACAGACTAATTCCTTTAGAAGTCTATATTCATTTTAATATTTTAATATTCACATTAATATTTAGAAAAATAAAATTATCAAGTGCTTTCAGCTGCCTTAAAAGTCACTGTATATCATGGCTAGCTTATTGTTTGTGAAGACTACTACACAGTAATCATTGTTACAATAATTTTGTGTGAACTATTTCAATCATAATCATATTCCTAAAATCATATCCCATTATATAAGCAGTGAGTGATAATCAAAGTCAAATTTTCATCACTTTTACTTTAGCAGGGTTTTTTGTTTCTTCTTTTGTTTTGTTTTAAGGTACAGTTTATGATGCATTACAATCACAATTATTGGGAAAACAGAGAGGTTTGCAGCTTGGTAGCTTTCCATGGTGCTGGAGTTGCAGTAGGGTGAATAAATTGTGTGCACATAACCAAGACTGAGAGAAACATAGGAACCAAGGAAGAAGTCAAAACTAATTAGATGCCCCCAATAATTTTGATGAAGATAACATTTTCAAAAATTTAGTTGCAATATGGATTTGTTTTTCATTTTAAGTCCTTCCTCTTTCCTGACTTCATTGTAGAATAGAAGTGATCCTTGTGCATCACAGATGATGAAGCATGGGTCTGGGAGGTCCTACCTCCCAGATGAAGCATTAATACCAGAAAATTTTCCACCAGGAGAAGAGATGATGATGAAGATGATGATGATGATGATGGTGATGATGATGATGATTATCTACTAAGGTATGATAGGGTTGTGATCTGTATGTGGGGAGGAAATACCCACAGTGGTGAAATAATGTATATTTTGAAATATTTTTAAAAATCAGTTATGCTACAATCTTTTAATGTAGCATTTGGCTCAATTTAACCAAGATGGAATTTTTTAAATTCCCCCTAAATATTCATAACATCGTTACTTCTATAATGCTTACAATTTACAAGACCCTTTATTCAGTCAATATTTCATTTGATCATCACAACAACCTTATAAAATAAAAAGAATAAATTTCATTATTCTTGCTTTAGAAACAAGGTACCAGAGTCAGATTGTGACTTGCCCAAGGTCACCCAAGTTAGTAATGGAGGGAGACTAGAACTTTGGACTTTTGACTCCCAGCTTAATGCCTTCTCCACTATACGAAACTATGTCTTGGAACATGCTCCTAAATAGACCATTGACTAAGAGAATGAAATAAGTGAAATTAGCCATTGATCATATCTTAAAGTACATTTAAAAGTTTTTTAATATCCTTTAAATATTCATCAAAGTCAAGTGATGCACAAAAAAATAAGTTGTGATCTAGGGAGATACAGTGGGTACAATGTGAAAAATACAATGGAGAGGTTAGAGAAGAAATAAAGGGAATCCAAGATGAGTAAAACAGTATTCTAATGATACAGTTGGAATTAAATTCAACAAGTTTTAATTAAATGCTAACTTTGTACATGGCACTGTTCTAAGAACTAAGGATACCAAGATGAAAAAACCACTACCCTTAGGGAGCTTACATTCCATTGGATTTACTTATTCTCAAATTCAAAATTTTAAAAGAATATGATCAAGAAATAAAATGGGGGTTGACACAGAAGGAAAAAGGTTTGTTTCATTTAAGTAATAAAGAGGAAGGTTATCAGTGTCTGTGATTATAGATAATGAGGAAGTTACAAAGTGATTCATAATGAGGGGCAAGAAACAGAGAGATAAAAATAAGCTTTCAGATTTGGTCATGCTAAGTACACAGGAGACCTTATCAGAAATATTTTAAGTAGAAGCTGGACCCCTGATAGTCAAAGATGGAGTTTTTAGTGAAGAAATAGACAGCTATAAAGATTAAAATCACAGAACACAGAGTTGCAAAGGACCTCAGTGCCCATGTAGTCCAACTTACAGCATACTGTCATCTAACCTCTGCCTGAAAATCTGCAATAAGATGGAACCCATTGCTTTCAAGGCACCATTCCACTTTGGGATAGCTCTAATGGTTATAAAGTGTTTACTTCATTATTCCTAAATTTATCTCTTTCCTACTTCCACATATTGTTCCTGATTCTTTTCTCTGAGGCCAATAAGAACAAATTTAATCTCTCTTGCATGTGACAGCCTTTTAAATACATGAATATAACACTCCTGAGGTTTCTCTTACCCAGGCTAAACATCCCCAGTTCCTTCAATTGATCCTCAGATGACATGGGCTAAAAATACACAATATCCAAGATGATGGAAAGACAATACATGTGCTTTCAGTAGATAAAAACTATAGGGGACAGGTGCCCATGGTGTCTTCCTTATGTTGCATATCTGAGAGTGGAAAACACCCTGTCATAAGTGATCATAATGGTCAGCATCTTATCTAAACTTTTTCACTCTCTCTACCCCCAGTCTAAAGCTGTTTTATACTCAGTAATATAGAATATGGAATAAGTACTTCAGTACTTAATAAATGCTTACTGAATAAATAATAAACTGAACAACTATATTGCCTGTCAATGGTGTAAAGATTGACCTGGTCCAACTTTTATACCAAAATACTTTAAAGAAATTACTTGAAGACCATTTCTTTTATTAATTTATTTTTAGTTTTCAATAATCACTTTCATATACTTTTGAGTTTTAAATTTTTCACCTTCTCCCTCCCCACCTCCCTCCTGAAGACAGTGTGCAATCTGATATAGGTTCGACATGTACATTTCTATTAAACATATTTTCATATTAGTCATGTTCTAAGGAAGAATTAGGACCAATAGGAGGAACCACAAGAAAGAGGAAACAAAACAAAACAGAAGGAAGAAAAGCAAATAGTATGCTTCAATCTGCATTCAAACTCCACAGTTCTTTCTCTGGATGTGGATAGCATTTTCCATCATGAGATTTTTGGAGATAGAAGTGCCATGTTTTCATCAAAGTAAAAGTGCAATGTCTCAACTTCAATCAGGTACATTTTAAAATCATATGACATTTTAAAGTCTGTGAGGTGTTTCAATTATTCTACAAAGTCATTTCTTCAAGTATCTGTTGCTTTGATATTCAAAAGAGAAGAAACCTTATCTTTGTATAGTATATATTTACTCAAACATATAAAACATATATAATTGCACAAAATAAGAGTCTTTTGGTAATAAAAGAATGGTTTATTACTCTGTATTCTTATAGGTAACAAACAAGAAATAAATGCGAGGAATGAATCAGACCATCTATATCACTAGATTTATTCTCCTGGGACTTTCTGCCTACTCAAGACTTGAGAAAAGTTTCTTTGTGCTAATCCTAGTGATGTACTCAGTAATCCTTCTGGACAATGGTGTCCTTATCACTGTAACTATCTATGACTCCCACCTGCACACACCCATGTACTTCCTCCTTGGCAACCTCTCCTTCCTGGACATTTGCTACATAACCTCTTCTGTCCCTCTAATTCTAGATGGCTTCCTCATCCCCAAGGAAAACCATTTATTTGCTGCACAGTGCAAATGTGTCTTTCCTTTGCCATGAGAACAACTGAATGTGTCATCTTGAACATGGTGAGATTTGACCACTGTGTGGCCATCTGCAACCCCCTGAGAGATCCCATCATCATGAGCAAGGCTGCCTATGTGCCAATGGCAATGGGATCCCAGCGAGAAGGAGTTGTCAACTCAATTGTGCAGACATTCTCAAAATTCAATTACTTTTTGTGGGAACAATGTTATCAATCACTTCACATGTGAAATACTAGCTGTTCTCAAAATGACCAGTGCATATATCTTACCCAATGTGATTAGCGCAGTTTTTGGACCTATGACTTTTCTAGTCATTCTAGTTCTGTTTATTTTTGTTTCCTATGTTTTTATCCTTTCCACCATCCTGAGGATCCTTTCTGGAGAAGGAAAACACAAAGCTTTCTCTACTTGAACTGCCCATCTGACTGTGGTTATTATATTCTGTGGAACCATTTTCTTTATGTACATAAAACCAAGTCTACAGACTCTCTTGGAGCTGACAAACAAGAAGTAATAGAGAAACTCATCTCCCCGTTTTTATAGTGTGGTAGCACCTATGCTCAAATCCTTCACCTACAGTCTGAGGAACCAGGATGTGAAGATAGCTGTGAAGAATGTATCAAGTCAAAAACTCTTCACTGAGTGAATATAATACAGTCCTTATATTGTCATACAATGTCCGTATATTTTTGCTGCATTTATATGACATGGAAAAATAATCATGGATTCATGAACATGCTTCTTCAATAAAGACTTCCATGGTTAGGAGTAAAGCCTTCCTATTTAATTAAAAGTTCTTAAGAAATGAGCTTGTATTTGCACATATTAGTAATAAAGATTAAAGTGTGATTTTTTTTAAAAAAATCATTTTGTTTCAATGTCTTCTGATATTTCTTCAATTGTCTTTTGTGGTTGAAATTTTGGTTTTTCTTCTGAAGAAGGAAAAAGAATGACAGGAGAAAATCAATAAGAAAACAAAGAATGATTAATTCTTCAGTTGTCACAGAGTAACGTAATTGAATTCAGTTTCCCTGGAAATCTTATAAGTCACCACTAAATAATTAAGTGCAACATGAAGTTGAATTTTATAATCCTGAGATCTCATATCCTACACCAAGGTTTCCCTACCTAGGGTATAGGTAAACTTATCTACAGGGAGAACCAAAGCAGAAACTGCCTTGCTTTTGTATTTATATCTCCTTTATTTATTTTTTTCTTTTTTTTTTTAATTTGATTAGGCAATGGGGTTAAGTGACTTGCCCAGGGTCACATGGCTAGTAAGTGTTGCGTGTCTGAGGCCAGATTTGAACTCAGGTCCTCCTGAATCCAAGGCCGGTGATCTATCCACTGCACCACCTAGCTGACCCTGTATCTCCTTTATTTAGCACTGTTCTTTGCACATCATAAATACTTGATAAAAGTATTTTCATTTCATTCATTTATTTTTCAATGGACATAGGGAATAGTTGGTAAATAACTATACTATGTATTGAAATTAATTTTATTTCTTATGGGCATATTTATGGTAAACTCTAGCATTTGTTTCTTTTCAATATTAAATAGGGGCTATGAGAAGATTTTTCTTATGTCCATATGCACAGCATACATTAGAATTAATTTCCTTCCATAATGAATTGGGAGTAGAGAAAGGTTATGCTAAAAGCCAGTGAGTCCCAGGACCTTTTCTACGCACTAGGGTTCAACTATCGTACCCTACAAAAGCTTACTTCTAACTTTAATCATTCTGAGATGTCCAATATATTGCGTTCTTTTTAAAATAGAATTGAGTTTATTTTCCAATATCTCAAAATCTGACTGTTCAATTTCCTTTCTCTTACTCTCCCCTCACCAGAGGGTCAACTGTCATGAAAGAATGACACCTTAAGCTAGGAAAAGAGACAGGGTCCCCTGAAGCTCTACCTTAGGAGTGAATGCCTTCCTAATTTTCTTGTCAGTTTCCCTATGATGAAAGAGTCAGGAAAAAAACATGCACAGGAGACGTTCTCTGTACAATACTGACCATCTTATCGGCCTCAAGAACTCTTGAAGATTCATGTTTTGAAAACACAAGGGAGTATTCTCATTTCATGAATAGAGATCTACTTCCTGTCAAAATCAGTTATCACAGAATAACAGGTCGGAAAGACATCAGAAGGCATCTGATCCAACCATTCTTGAACAAAGCCCCTTTAAAATAAAATTCCAAAGTGATCACCAAATATTTGCTTAAAATCCTTCAGTGTGCAGGGGAACCCATTACTTAAAGTGGCAGCCCATTCTGCTTCTGGATAACACTGTTAGAAAGAAGTCTTGCCTCATTTCAAACATAAATGTATATCTTT
>NW_020953089.1:0-3808 GCF_900497805.2 Vombatus ursinus | reverse complement strand
AATTAAAAGGACCCATGTCTTTGGAAAGAATTTTGGTCTTCTCACTTTCTTAATATATCCCTTGTTAATGTAGTCAGGTAGCCATAGCAAGCAGAAATACAATGAATGCATCAGCTTAAATGTCTTGCAGTAGGAGACTTGACACCAGGCATAGGCTGACCACAAATCTCAACTACTTGTGATCTACCTATAAACACACAAACCCATAAAACTCTACTTAAAAATACAGAAGATTCAGTATTAAAAAAAATGTCTATTTACCTCCAAATCTGAAAAGTGACTTCTTTTTGCTCAGAAGCAGGTTTCTACTTGACTTCCACTTTCTCTGATACTCTGAATGAAGAAACTATTGCTCCCAAGCACATGAACTTGGATAATGTGGAGTAAAAATGTGTGATCATTATTTTCTTCAAGTTTCACTGAAAAACAGAGCATTTGTCTAGAAAGTGTGAAATGGGGCTATAGAGGAAACCATCTGAAATTTTCATATTCTTAGGCTCTTGAATTTTTTCTCTTCATTCTCAAGAAGTCAATGAGATAAGGAAATATTAATATAGCATGATATGAATATCAGGCATATCAACAATACTGATCCCTAATGGTTAAAATAGAGGCAGTCCGCAATAAAAATAAAACTAAAGGCCAGTTCTCTGAGAGTTTCTCATATTCCAAGTGCCAGATCCATTCTCCAAAGAATTAGCTATTGGATTCACAAGGCAATTAAAAACCCCTTGTTGTTTTAATGCAAAGTTCTAATCCCTGAAGCAATTTAAAGTATACAAGGGGAAGTATGGAAGATTTTGAAACTTTCTGATGCTTTAGGGATGATGTCCCACACACCCAGTTGAAAAGTAATTATTACTACACTCTAATTCTAATTGAAGTGTAACACATATACACACACACACACACACACACAATGTACACATATATACACATACTACTCTACTCTCAATAAAGCCCTTGGAGCTATTGGATAATAGATGTTTACTTTAAGAACACTATCCATAAAAGTGTACTAATAAATGTTTAACCACTGGTTCTCCAAAAAAAGAAAAACAACCAAAAAACTGTGTGCTTGACACAGTTTAAAAAAAATAAAGCCCTTGGAAAATGGAAGCGTTGTGTAATTTTTAGTGACATTAGGGCCAAGAACTGGAACTAGCACAGAGCAGCGTGGGCTTTGTCACAAGTACTGACATTGGAGAAGGAAAGCTAGTGCTTTCTGTCAGCCTAAAGGTCCCCATGGTCCCTTGGTCACCACGGTCCTTTCTCAGGTCCACCTTCCAGTTGGAGCAGACTACTGCAGACATGTGGTCTGGTCTGGGGACTTTTGCCACGTGAGAGTTAAGGAAACAGCATGGAATTAGCAGGGCAGGTATGGGAGGAGTTATGGAAATCAGAAGAAAGGAATACACATTGGTCACCACCCTTCCCCCATAGTAAACTCAGTCATAGCCCACCCCTATCCCTAACCTCCTCTTCCCTCTCTTTCCATTGTGCAGTCTAGAATGGTCATTTTGTAGAACTCCATTTCATCCTAGATTTCTACTTCTTATGTCACTTCTATCTTCTGTTACTCATTGAAACCTAGCTTCCCCCTGAAAACAATACATCTTTTGGCTTTCTCTACATGGCCAGCTGCTCTTTCTTTCATGCTTCTTGATGCAAAAATTTGGATGGAGAATTGGATTGCATGCGCTCCAGTGCCACTTTCAAACGTTCACTCTGCCACCATAAATGGTCAAGCTTACTCTCCCCCTTTAATAAGAGCTAGCATTTATATAGCACTTTAAGATCTGCAAAGCACTTTATACATATATAGTCTCAGTTGATCCTCTCAATACCCTGTGAGGTTGGTGCTATTATTATCCCCATTTAACAGAGAAGGAGGAAACTGTGGCAGGCAGAGATTAAGTGGCTTGCCCAAGATCACACTGCTAGTAAATGTCTGAGGTAAAATTTGGATTCAGGTCTCCTTAATTGCAGTTCTAGCACTCTATCCACTGCACCATCTAGGTGCCATAGTTACTCTATCTTATCCATATCCTTATTGTTCTTCTCTCTTGACACTCTTCGTCCTCCTCCATAACTAATGTACTATACCTAGTTTACAGTCTTTTCCGTAGCTGCCTCTTCCACTTGGAAAACCCTGGCCTCCTACTTCTATAACCTTCCCAGATTCCATGGCCTTTGTCTTCAGTCTATCTCAAGTACACACAGAAGTTTTCATACCTCAGTTAGACTAAGACTCTGACACTTACTAGTTGTGTAACCATAGAGAAGTTACTTGATTTCACAATCTGTATGTTGGGAATAAAAGTTCTGGCAGAAACCATGAGTTTGTTATAGCAATCAAAGGTGAAAATGGATGTGAAAGCATCTCCCTATAAACGAGATACTGTTTTTTATTATAAAATAAGCTATAATGATCCCTCCATTTTGTAGGATTCCTAGTTCAAATGCCATCTTCTGTATGAGGCCGTTTCTGATCCTGTCCCACAGCTCCTACTGCCTCACCACTTCCCTAAAAATATTGAATTGACTATTGAATTTATTTCTCATATATGTTGAATCATATATCTTGATTGAATGTGAGCTCTCTCTTTTCCCATATCCAATCAGTTACTACATCTTTTACATTCTACTTCCTAAATATCTTATATTTACCTCATATGTATATACCACTTATATTTATAAACCACTACCCTAATTCAGACCCTAATTATCTCTCATCTAAATAAAATCAATAGCCTAATTGGTCTCCCTGCCTCAAGTCATTCTCTTTCTCAACCCATCCTCCAAATAGTTGTCTCAAACTGATAGTCCTAAAACACAAATTCTGACAATATGAATTCCCTCCTTTTACCAGTATAATACAGTTTTGATAATTAGCCCTTTATTGTTATACTTTGAGATTTTGTAAGGAAGTCTTCACACCTCTTTTACTCCCCTCCCCACAATGTCACTTGAGACCTCTACATAGTTTCATTTTTAGGTATGAATTTTATTATAGTTTTATCTAACGAAGTATTCCATTTATGTTTTCCTTGCAATTGTATTAAATTCATATTAATTTCAACAGATTTTTTTTATCTTTCCATTGAGTCCTGGGATTCTCAAAAGTCATGTCAGCAGATCTATATTTATGTCAGGTTCTACATATGTGGGCATTTGATGCCAATGATAAGTAGTCTTTCAGTCAAGAAACATTTATTAAGCAACTACAGAGTACATGAGTTAGACATAAAGAATAACATCATAAGCAATTAGTGGAGCATGGGAAAAAAAATCTGTCAGATCTATGGATAGGAGAAGAGACTATGATCAAACAGGACATAGAAAAGTAAATGGGTAATTTTGAATATATAAAATTAAAAAGTTTCTTCACAAACAAAATCAATGAAGCTAAAATTAAAAGGAAAGCAGAAAACTAGAAAAACATTTCTGCAATAAGTTTTTCTAGTAAAGATCTCATTTCTAAGATGTACAGAGAATTGAGTCAAACTTACCAGAATAAAAGCCATTCTCCAACTGAAAGTGGAAGGATATGATAGGCCACATTCAGAGGAAGAAATTCAAATTCTTAAAGGATGTAAGGGGAAATGCTCTAGATCACTAATAACTGGAAAAATACAAATTAAAACAACTCTGAGGTACCACCTCACATCAACATATTGGCTAAGATTGCCAAAAAGAAAAATTACAAATCTTGGAAAGAATGTGTGAAAATAGGTACACTAAGGTAGAGCTGTGAAACATTCTGGAAAGCAATTTGCAACTATGTCCCAAAAGCTATTAAACTGTG
>NW_020953088.1:0-3809 GCF_900497805.2 Vombatus ursinus | reverse complement strand
AATTAAAAGGACCCATGTCTTTGGAAAGAATTTTGGTCTTCTCACTTTCTTAATATATCCCTTGTTAATGTAGTCAGGTAGCCATAGCAAGCAGAAATACAATGAATGCATCAGCTTAAATGTCTTGCAGTAGGAGACTTGACACCAGGCATAGGCTGACCACAAATCTCAACTACTTGTGATCTACCTATAAACACACAAACCCATAAAACTCTACTTAAAAATACAGAAGATTCAGTATTAAAAAAAATGTCTATTTACCTCCAAATCTGAAAAGTGACTTCTTTTTGCTCAGAAGCAGGTTTCTACTTGACTTCCACTTTCTCTGATACTCTGAATGAAGAAACTATTGCTCCCAAGCACATGAACTTGGATAATGTGGAGTAAAAATGTGTGATCATTATTTTCTTCAAGTTTCACTGAAAAACAGAGCATTTGTCTAGAAAGTGTGAAATGGGGCTATAGAGGAAACCATCTGAAATTTTCATATTCTTAGGCTCTTGAATTTTTTCTCTTCATTCTCAAGAAGTCAATGAGATAAGGAAATATTAATATAGCATGATATGAATATCAGGCATATCAACAATACTGATCCCTAATGGTTAAAATAGAGGCAGTCCGCAATAAAAATAAAACTAAAGGCCAGTTCTCTGAGAGTTTCTCATATTCCAAGTGCCAGATCCATTCTCCAAAGAATTAGCTATTGGATTCACAAGGCAATTAAAAACCCCTTGTTGTTTTAATGCAAAGTTCTAATCCCTGAAGCAATTTAAAGTATACAAGGGGAAGTATGGAAGATTTTGAAACTTTCTGATGCTTTAGGGATGATGTCCCACACACCCAGTTGAAAAGTAATTATTACTACACTCTAATTCTAATTGAAGTGTAACACATATACACACACACACACACACACACAATGTACACATATATACACATACTACTCTACTCTCAATAAAGCCCTTGGAGCTATTGGATAATAGATGTTTACTTTAAGAACACTATCCATAAAAGTGTACTAATAAATGTTTAACCACTGGTTCTCCAAAAAAAGAAAAACAACCAAAAAACTGTGTGCTTGACACAGTTTAAAAAAAATAAAGCCCTTGGAAAATGGAAGCGTTGTGTAATTTTTAGTGACATTAGGGCCAAGAACTGGAACTAGCACAGAGCAGCGTGGGCTTTGTCACAAGTACTGACATTGGAGAAGGAAAGCTAGTGCTTTCTGTCAGCCTAAAGGTCCCCATGGTCCCTTGGTCACCACGGTCCTTTCTCAGGTCCACCTTCCAGTTGGAGCAGACTACTGCAGACATGTGGTCTGGTCTGGGGACTTTTGCCACGTGAGAGTTAAGGAAACAGCATGGAATTAGCAGGGCAGGTATGGGAGGAGTTATGGAAATCAGAAGAAAGGAATACACATTGGTCACCACCCTTCCCCCATAGTAAACTCAGTCATAGCCCACCCCTATCCCTAACCTCCTCTTCCCTCTCTTTCCATTGTGCAGTCTAGAATGGTCATTTTGTAGAACTCCATTTCATCCTAGATTTCTACTTCTTATGTCACTTCTATCTTCTGTTACTCATTGAAACCTAGCTTCCCCCTGAAAACAATACATCTTTTGGCTTTCTCTACATGGCCAGCTGCTCTTTCTTTCATGCCCCTTGATGCAAAAATTTGGATGGAGAATTGGATTGCATGCTCTCCAGTGCCACTTTCAAATGTTCACTCTGCCACCATAAATGGTCAAGCTTACTCTCCCCCTTTAATAAGAGCTAGCATTTATATAGCACTTTAAGATTTGCAAAGCACTTTATACATATATAATCTCAGTTGATCCTCTCAATAACCTGTGAGGTTGGTGCTATTATTATCCCCATTTAACAGAGGAGGAGGAAACTGCGGCAGTCAGAGATTAAGTGGCTTGCCCAAGATCACACTGCTAGTAAATGTCTGAGGTAAAACTTGAATTCAGGTCTCCTTAATTTAAGTTCTAGCACTCTATCCACTGCACCATCTAGGTGCCATAGTTACTCTGTCTTATCCGTATCCTTATTGTTCTTATCTCTTGACACTCTTCCTCCGCCTCCATAACTAATGTACTAACCCTAGTTTACAGTCTTTTCCATAGCTGCCTCTTCTACTTGGAAAACCCTGACCTCCTACTTCTATAACCTTCCCAGATACCGTGGCCTTTGTCTTCAGTCTATCTCAAGTACACACAAAAGTGTTCAGACCTCTGTTAGACTAAGACTCTGCTACTTACTAGTTATGTAACCATAGAGAAGTTACTTAATTTCACAATCTGTATGTTGGGAATAAAGGTTCTGGCAGAAACCATGAGTTTGTTATAGCAATCAAAGGTGAAAATGGATATGAAAGCACCTCTCTATGAATGTGAGATACTATTTTTATTATAAAATAAACCATAATGATCCCTCCATTTTGTAGGATTCCTAGTTCAAATGCCATCTTCTGTATGAGACCTTTTCTGATCCTGTCCCACAGCTCCTACTGCCTCACCACTTCCCTAAAAATATTGAATTGACTATTGAATTTATTTCTCATATATGTTGAATCATATATCTTGATTGAATGTGAGCTCTCTCTTTTCCCATATCCAATCAGTTACTACATCTTTTACATTCTACTTCCTAAATATCTTATATTTACCTCATATGTATATACCACTTATATTTATAAACCACTACCCTAATTCAGACCCTAATTATCTCTCATCTAAATAAAATCAATAGCCTAATTGGTCTCCCTGCCTCAAGTCATTCTCTTTCTCAACCCATCCTCCAAATAGTTGTCTCAAACTGATAGTCCTAAAACACAAATTCTGACAATATGAATTCCCTCCTTTTACCAGTATAATACAGTTTTGATAATTAGCCCTTTATTGTTATACTTTGAGATTTTGTAAGGAAGTCTTCACACCTCTTTTACTCCCCTCCCCACAATGTCACTTGAGACCTCTACATAGTTTCATTTTTAGGTATGAATTTTATTATAGTTTTATCTAACGAAGTATTCCATTTATGTTTTCCTTGCAATTGTATTAAATTCATATTAATTTCAACAGATTTTTTTTATCTTTCCATTGAGTCCTGGGATTCTCAAAAGTCATGTCAGCAGATCTATATTTATGTCAGGTTCTACATATGTGGGCATTTGATGCCAATGATAAGTAGTCTTTCAGTCAAGAAACATTTATTAAGCAACTACAGAGTACATGAGTTAGACATAAAGAATAACATCATAAGCAATTAGTGGAGCATGGGAAAAAAAATCTGTCAGATCTATGGATAGGAGAAGAGACTATGATCAAACAGGACATAGAAAAGTAAATGGGTAATTTTGAATATATAAAATTAAAAAGTTTCTTCACAAACAAAATCAATGAAGCTAAAATTAAAAGGAAAGCAGAAAACTAGAAAAACATTTCTGCAATAAGTTTTTCTAGTAAAGATCTCATTTCTAAGATGTACAGAGAATTGAGTCAAACTTACCAGAATAAAAGCCATTCTCCAACTGAAAGTGGAAGGATATGATAGGCCACATTCAGAGGAAGAAATTCAAATTCTTAAAGGATGTAAGGGGAAATGCTCTAGATCACTAATAACTGGAAAAATACAAGTTAAAACAACTCTGAGGTACCACCTCACATCAACATATTGGCTAAAGTTGCCAAAAAGAAAAATTACAAATCTTGGAAAGAATGTGTGAAAATAGGTACACTAAGGTAGAGCTGTGAAACATTCTGGAAAGCAATTTGCAACTATGTCCCAAAAGCTATTAAACTGTG
>NW_020953087.1:0-17973 GCF_900497805.2 Vombatus ursinus | reverse complement strand
ATATTTCACCTTTAAAATACATAGAAAAATTACTTTCAAAGAACCTTCCTTTTAACAAATAGTTTCTTTAGATACCACAGATTTGAAACCTGTAGTCAAATAATATTAATGAATGTCTAATTGGAACACAAGTACTTTTCATAATTTTATCATGTGTTTGATTTTCCGTCTTTAATTCTAAAAGTATCATACATTTCTGTTATCTGACCATTAGTTTTCATAGTAGTTAACATTCAAATGCCATTGAAATAAATTATATAAGACAAAAATTTTATTGAGATTTTGCTTTAATGCATACAATATTAATATTCTGTATCTACATGGGTCAAAGGTAGAAAAGAGTTCACAGAAAAATTAAGTAGTTGAAAAGAAGATTTTTGTAGAAGTTCTAACAGTTCTAATTTAGTAATCTAAGTTCTAATTAAGACACTAAGAACCTACTATATACTAGGTATAAGGTAGAATTCTTTCTCTTTCAGAGTTCAACTTTCTTGGTTCTCTTTTCATTCCAAGTTTTCTTGCTCAAAGCTCTCAGACCCGTGTGCCTTACTGTTATTTAGATTAACTTAGTGGCTTGAAATATTACCTAGACTTTTATATTGGTCAGGCTAGAATAATTGAAACATGAATATAATTGAAAAATAATGAGCAAAGAAAAAGATAGTTGAAGATGAATTATTTCTTCAGGGTCAATAATAGAACAGTAAAGCTCCTTTCATTACTATCCATACTTTGTACACCAGACAAATATGTACCTCCATGACAAAGTACTTCTTACATTAGCTGGCTTTAGAGATTGAGTTTGTTGTCTGAAATAGCAGTTATAATGAGTGCTAAATAAAATAGGTTCTTTGTTTTGTTACATAGAACCTTTCTGTTTAAATATTTCTCAAGTTCATCTTTGCATGTATGTTCTTTCCTTCCCAAGGATCAGATAGAGGTTGTCTGAATTCACTCAGCGAAGAGCTTTCGACCCATCAAATTCTTCACTGCTGTCTTCACATCTTTGTTCCTCAGGCTGTAGATCAAAGGATTGAACATGGGAGTCACAACACCATAGAACAGGGAGATAAGCTTGTCTGTAATGTCTTCTTTGCTTACTCCAAGAGAGTCCTTAGATTTGGGTTTCACATACATGAAAAAGATTGTTCCATAGAATACAATCACCACAGTCAGGTGGGCTGAGCAGGTGGAAAAGGCTTTGCGTCTCCCCTCTGCTGAAGGGATCCTCAATATTGTGGAGAGGATGAAAACATAAGAAATAAAAATGAACAGCACTGGGAAAACCAGAAAAATTACATCAGCAAGTGTCATGCTAATCACATTAGGTAAGATATCTGCACAGGCCAATTTGAGGACAGCCAGGATTTCACATGTGAAATGATTGATGACATTATCTCCACAAAAAGGCAATTTCATTGCAAGAGAGGTTTGCACTGCAGAAGTGATGTCTCCTGCTATCCATGACCCAGCAGCCATTGACACATAAGTATCCTTGTTCATGATAACAGGGTATCTCAGGGGCTTGCAGATGGCCACATAACTGTCAAATGCCATCATGCTCAGGAGCACACATTCAGTTGCTCCCATTGCAAAGGATAGAAACATTTGTACTGCACAACCAGAAAAGGATATTATTTTCCTTGGGGTGAGGAAACTGTCTAGAATTAGGGGCACAGAGGACGTAGTGTAGCAAATGTCCAGGAAGGAGAGGTTGCCAAGGAAGGAGTACATGGGTGTGTACAGGTGGGAGTCATAGATAGTTACTATGATAAGGATACCATTGCCCAGAAGGATCACCAGGTACATCCACAGCACCAGAACAAAGAAAATGGTCTCCAGCCTTGGGTGGCCAGAGAGGCCCAACAGGACAAATTCTGTCACAATGGTTTGATTGGCCCCTTCCATTTTTTAAAGTTCTCTTTTACTCTCAGGCATTCTGAAGAAAACAGAGCACAAGTGATTTGTTATTTAAGTGCCATCAATGATTATGCATTTCTCATGATTGTATCCCCATTGTATAACTGCAAACCTATTATTGAATACCAGAATATATTTTAATATTTAAGACCTTGACCCATTTCCCAATAGATGGATAGTAAATAATATGAACAAACAGTTCTCAAAGAAATATTGCAAACTATAACAACCATATGGAAGCAAGAAGGAGCCAAGATGGTGGGATGTTACAAAGCAGTATGGTGGGATCCCATCCACAAACTCCTTCAAACAGATCTAAAAAATGCACCAGATCAAAATTCAGAAAAAGTCACAATGAGTCCTTCGTCCAACCCAAGTTGGCACAGTGAGAGACAAGGAGGTCTGTGGACATTGGAGACAGAGTCAAGAGAGCAGGCCATCATGGGAGCACTTTAGCACCTTGGAAAATCCGCTGACCAGAAACTCTATAATGAAATACCTTGGAAGAAGCTATGTCCCAAAGCAAGAAGAGTTCAGAGATCCATACTGAGACAGCCCCAGATCTGTACTATAGCACCGTAAGGAAGACAGGTGCCATTTGGTAGTTCTGGGTCACAAACTCAGGGGAGACTGAGAAGGATACCTAAGTTTAAGTGTAAGAAGTCTCAGGGCTCTGGGTAGGGAGGTTTTCTGTGGTTTTCTGATAAAGGAGTAAGTTCAGAAGCCAGAAACTTGTAGCTCAGCCTTCGGCACAATAATCAGGGTAAGAATCCCAAATGAAATGAGGAACCTACAATTCTGACACTCAGAAACAAAAGACCTTTCTACCTGGCTGATAGGGGTTGCACACATCAGCAACCTACTCTTGAACAGACTGAACTCAGGTCAAGAAGTTGCAAAACTCAGGCAGCAGGAGAAAGAGGACAACAAAGAGATTTTGAACTTTATTAGACCACTTTGTGAGCAGTGAAAGTTGCCTGTCCCTCACATCCTGGAAAAAGGAAAACTCAAAATCTTAAGAAAAAAGCATCAGGACCAGCCCAAACCTTTCATCCAGACATATGCTAGAATGCAGTCTTAACATCATCAGAAGTCAGGAAGCAGGTTGTAAGAATGAGCAAACAAAGAACTCTACTATATTGTGTTATTATGGTGGTGGGGATGCTTAAGACACAAACACATAAACTCTGTCCAAAAAATGATTGGTTTGGGACTCTCTCTCTCCTTATTGGTGAAGATGAAGGCCATGCCCTACTTGAGAGTGGAACAGAGTAGGCAAGAGAGTGGGAGAATTCCACACTTCTTCAATCCTCTTTGGGACTTCTCAAGCTCCAAATATTCTCCAGGACTCAAGCTCCAAGTTTTCTTTGAGGTTTCAGTCAATTTGGGCACTTCTGCCTTTAAGAAGAAAGATTGAAGAGGCCAACCTCACTTCAGGTTACTGAAGGAAAATACTGTGGGAAGACATGAGAGTCTCTATCATGTCCTATTTTGACTTGCTACACGAGACTTCAATGGGCAATTTACTTTTGAGTGATATTCAGGACTCTCTGTCTTGGATGAAACGAGTTCTCTCATTCCTAATAGGAGTATTTCTTTATTCTGTATTGTCTGGCATATGTAGTATATATTGTGTATGCATTCTTTAATTTCTGTTTTGCTACCAATTTGGATGATTAGGTTTTCTTTGCTATTTGCTAAGCATTCATTGTGGAACTGGCTTTTGACGGGGAAGAGGTCAAACCTTGGAAATAGAGCTTAGGGTCCTTCTTTCCCCCAATAATAATAATGACAATGATCAAAAGTTGCTTGAACCTGATTACATCCCCCAGACTAAAAATATTTAAGAGAGCAGATACAACTTCAGCCCAATATTCCCTCTCCATAAAGAAAGTAGAGCAACCTCTGGCCCCAACCTCCTGACAGGATCAAAAGTCTTCCTTGATGAAGGATGAGGGGGAAAAGGGGCTAGAGATGTCTATAGTGCCTCATCTTCAAATCACAAACAACAGCCTTCACCAGAGGTAGACCTCTCTACATTTGAGGTCTTCCCTACACTCATAAGAAGAGAATGACTCCAAAATATCTACAGGAAACACCTCAGAGAAAAATATAGCTTGGGCACAATTCAACTAGAATCCCCAAAAGAAATAAAGTAAGAGTTAAGAAGAGCTTAAAATTTTTTTTTTTTATAAATGAAATGAGTGTGCTAGAGGGGAAAATTGGAAAAGAAATGAGAGCTATGAAAGAAAGAATCAGAAAGAGATTTTACAGCTTGGCACAATAAGTACAAACTTTGCCCAAGAAACAAATCCTCTGGAAATTAAAAACGATGAAATAGAAGCTAATGACCCCATAAGGCAACAAGAAATATTAAAACAAAGTCAAAGACTAAAAAAAATAGAGAAAAATGTAAAGTATCTCATAACAAAAACAACTGACCTGGAAAACAGATCAAGGAAAAAAATTAAGAATCAATGGACAATGGACTATCTGAATGTCATGATCAAAAAAAGAGCCTACATAGCTGAAAAATAGAAATCTTAAAGAAAACTTCACAGGTATCTTAAAACCAGACTCCACTGATCACCTTCAAAAAGAAACTCTACAATGAAAACTCCCAGGACATTTAAAGCCAAAACCCCAGAGCTTCCAGTTCAAAGAAAAAAATACTGCAAGTGGCCAAAAAGAAAGAATTAAAGTACCTGAGGATCCACAATCAAAATCATACATGATTTAGTGGCCACCACTACAAAAAAAGTGGAGAACTTGAAATATGACATTCCAGAAGACTAAGGATATGAGTTTACGAAGAGTAACTTACCCAGTAAAACTGAGTATAATGCTGCAGCGGGGGAAAATGGACCTTTAATGAAATAGAGGATTTACAAACATTCCTGATGGATACCAGAGCTGCAAAAAAATTGAATGTCAAACAAAGGAATGAGGAGAAACATAAAAAGACAAAAACCAATGAACAAGCATAAAGGACTAAACAAGGATAAATTGCTTACATTCAAAAATGAGGAGATCACACATATGTTCCCTCTGAACCATCATCAGGGTCCATACACGGAGTCCAATTAGACAAGGCCTGGGAGTGATACTGTTATGCCTTGTTGACCTTAAGAAAAGAATGAAAAAAAAGAAGAGAAATATACTGCACGAAAGGCTGAGGGAAAGGAAGATTAAGGAAAATCATCTTGCACCATCAGGGTGCCCAAGTAGACATCTTATACAAACAAAGAAGCAGTGGGAGGAGCAGCTGACTTTTCAGTCTCTTATCTGAACTGGTCAAAAGAAGGAAGAACATACACACACATAGTTGGGTACTGAAATATATTTCACTCAACAAGAAAATAGGAAGGAAAGAAAGAAGGGGGAAGAGAAACTTGGATGAGTATAGATTAACGGAGGGATTAGACCTAAACAAAACAAACTTGAGCATATACAAAAACATTTATAACACTTTATGAGGTGACAAAGAATGGGAATATTATACAGTGCCCATAATTTGGGGAATGAATGATCAAGTTACAGCATATAAATGTGATGGAATACTATTGTGCTCAACTCTTATGAGCACATAATAGGATTCAAGAGGATTGATGATCCTGATATAATGAGACAAGAAAAAAATTTTTTGACCTGGTCAATGTATAAATTTATTTTGATTGACTACACATATTTGTAATGGGTTTTTTTTTTTTTTGTAGTTTGATTTACTTGTTTGGGTTTGGGTTTTTTCTTTTTTTTGGTAAATTATTTTTAGACTAAAATACAAAATGAGAAAAGAAAAAAATGCCATGTACACAGCAGACCATAAGAGGAGATTCGATACAAAACAATACATTTCCATTTCAAGAAAATCTACATAATAAATACTGCACATTGTTTTCAAAACTGCCCAACTTTTATTTGCTTCTTGTTGGTTTTCTTTTGTTCTCTGCTGTGCACTTATTATTTTATTTTTTCCCCTCTCTTTCCTCACCACCCTAACGAAGGCTACAATTAAACATGGATATATATGTATGTATATATGTGTGTGTGTATGTATGTATGTATACCTATAAACAATCAAATATATACACATATATATCCATACTCACATATGTAAGAATGTACTATGCATATTTCCTCTTATCATCTGTTTCTCTGAAGGTGAATAGCCTCTTCCTTCATAAGTCCAAGTCTTTCCATGTTTTTCTGAATCAACCAGTTCATCATTTTGTACACCACAGCAATATTCCAAACCAATCACATCCTATCTGAGATATTGTCTATGGACTTCCCCACCATGGCTACATAGGTTTTGTTTATACAAGAAAATTTTATTTAAAATAATTGAAATTATTCTTTTTGCACTTCAACAATGCTCTCACCTCATAATATAATTTAAGGTCTGATACTGCTGAATCTAATTCCATTACATCTTTTTCCTCTGGTTTCTTTGAAGTTCCTGAAGTTTTGTTCTTCCAAATGAACTTTGTTATTATTTTTTCTAACTCGGTAAAATAATTTTTATATAATTTAGTTTATAACTCAATTATATTAATATAATAAATTAATTAAATAAAATAAATTATAAAATAATTTAATTGGGATGCATTGCATAAATAAATTAGTTAGGAAAAATTGTCGTTTTTAAAATATATTGGCTTTACTTACCCATGAACCATAAATATAACCTCAATTATTTAGATCTGAGTTTATTTGTATAAAAAGTGTTTGGCAGGTGTATGCTCAGGTATTTTACACTGTTTAGGTATTTTAAATTATCTAAAACAATATTGAATGACATTGCTGACACAGTGTAGTTTCTCTTTTTCACTTTTGATTAAATCTATTTTAACTTTAACTTTGTCTGAGATCATGATTGCTATCCCTGCTTTTTTTACATACTAAATTCTACTCCTGCCCTTTCTTTTCTTTTCTTTCTTTTTTTTTTTTTAGTTTTTTTTTTTTTAGGCAATTGGGGTTAAGTGACTTGCCCAGGGTCACACAGCTAGTAAGTGTCAAGTGTTTGTTCTGAGGCTGGATTTGAACTCAGGTCCTCCTGACTTCAGGACCAGTGCTGTATCTGCTGTGCCACCTAGCTGCCCCCCTTTATTTTCTCTTTATGTGTATCTCACATTTGTATAATAATGTTTCCTGAAAGCAACATATTGTTGAATTCAAATTTTTAATCTGCTATCTATTTCTGTTTTATGAGTAAATTCATCCCATTCATATTCTAAGCTACAATTATTTATGTATTTTCCTCCTTCCCATTTTTCCTCACTATCCTTCTAACCCTATTTACTTCATCCCTCCTCACTCTTCTACTTTACTTCCACCTACTACCTTGCCCTCCTATTCCTTAACCCATCAACCCCTCTAAGAGTCCCTCCCTTATGCTCTCCTCAAACCCTATCTCTTTGCTTTCTTATTTCCTTCTGAATTTAGAAGACTTTTACACTCTTCTAGATATCTATGTTGTTCCCTCTTTAACCCATTCCCAATGAGAGTAAGGTTCCAGCACTACTCTCCCTCCCCTCTACTAGCTGCTTCTGTATCACTTTTTTCCTTTATGCCTCATTTGTATGAGGTAATTACTCCTTTTTGCCTCTCCCCAAACAGTTTTATTTTTTTAGAATCACCCCATCACACTCAGTTCAGCCCTTGACTTTCTTTCAAACCACTAAATAATGATGACAATCGTAAGAGTACTGCTAATATTTTCACATATACAAAGTAAAAAACTTGACCTTATTGAGTCCCTTACAGTTGGTCTTTAATGTTTATCTTATATTTCTCCTAGATGTTATATTTCAAATTTTGCCTTAAGCTCTGGGGATTTTGTCACAAAAACCTGAAAGTCTTTGAGTTCATCAAATATCCATTTTTCATTCAGGATGATACTGGGTAAGTTTTGTTTTTGTTTTTGTTTTTGTTTTTTCCTGAGTAAGTTACCCTTGGGTGTAACCCCAGCTCTTTTGCTCTATGGACTATGGTATTCAAAGACCTATGGTCTTTCAATGTAGTAGCTGCTGGGTCTTATGTAATCTTTATTGTAGCTCCATGATATTTAAATTGTTTTTTCCTTGTTGCTTCCAATATTTCCCCCTTAACCTAGAAGTTTTGAAACTTGGCTATAATATTCCTGTAAGTTTTCCTCCTGGGATCTCTTTCAGGTGGTGATCACCGGATTTTTTTCTATGTCTACTTTGCCTTCTTGTTGTAGAACTTTGGGACAATTTTCCTTGATAATTTCTGATAAGATTCTTTTTTAATCATTATTTTCAGGTAGTCAGACTATTTCTTATGTTATTTCTCCTCAATCTGTTCTCCAGATTGGTTGTTTTTCTGATGAGATGTTTCACTTTCTCTTCTATTTTTTCATTCTTTTGATTTTGTTTTATGATTTCTTGGTGTCTCAGAATGTCATTTTCTTCCCCTTGCCCAATTCTAGTTTTCAAGGAATTAATTTCTTCCTTAAGTTTTTCATTTTTTATTTCTAGTTGGTTGTCCTTCCTTTAATAACTTTCTTGATTTTCTTGAATTGCTCTTATTTTTTCTAATTTTTCCTTGATCTCTCTTATTTGATTTTTAAAGTCCTTCTTAAGTTCTTCCAAGAACTCTTTTTGTGCTTGGGACCATTTGATGTTTCACATTGAAAGAAGAGTGGCTTTTTTAGCTCCATTAGCTTCCTCTGAATATGAACCCAGATCTTCTCTATCCCTATAGTAATTACCTCTGTTTGGGTTCTTTTTCCTTTGCTTACTCATTTTTGTGTCTTTATTTTTTGTTTTATCTTGTTCTTGGCAGCTATTAGTATAATCAAGTTGTAGTCCTAAGGTATGGGAAATGATGCCCCAAGCCTCATATCCTTCTTACCATTATTTTCTTTTTTTTCCTTACAGTTATTTTCTGAGGCTTGTCTCAGGGCCCAAACTTGGGCTCTCCTCTCCACTCCTAAGCCACAAACAAGGGCCCCCAGCCACACTATCCTGCAAATGATGTTGCTTCCTGTGGGCTGCAAACTACAGCTGTCCTCTCTGCCCTGGAAATGAAACGGGGGACTCAGCTCTCCTGCAAGTGCACACAAACAACAGGGCCCCTCCCCCTTGCTACTTCACTCACCCAGTGTATACTAGCTCCTTCTCCCTACACCCACAGCCTAGGACTTGCCTGGTCAGTACAGCTGTGCCTGATGTCCCTCAACAGTGGAAGGTCCTTCAGTCTTCTCCTACTCAGTCATCAGAGCCCCCATGCTTTCTATTCGATGAAAGTTTCTAAGGCTAAGGCTGCCTCTCAACCCAGTTGCTCCCAGGGCTTGTTGTTTGTTGAATCTGCAGAGTCTGCCTGGGGGTGCTTGCACATCACTCAGGCCAAACCTTTGCCCTTGGAGGTCAGGTCTTTCCTGGGGTCTTCTCAAATTGTCTTAGGAGGAGAACTGCTTTAAGCCCATGTTTATTTCTGCTGCTCTGAGGCAATGTTCTATCTTTTTTTGTACAGGAAATTTGGAGAGCTGAAAGTTTTCTGACCCACTGTGCAATCCTCGCAGAATCCTCTCTTGGGTTTTGTTTTTCTTGTGTTCTCAACTGGGGTGGGAGCAGTGGGCAGTGAAAAAGTGAATCTTGGGCAATTAAAATATCTTTTAAAAATACATTTTTTAAATCAACCATATAGGAAGTTTATTTCAAAATGCTAATAATAAAAATCAAAATCAAAACAACTCTCAGGTCTCTCTTCATAGTCAATAGATTAGCACAGATGACAAAAAATGAGCAGATTCAATGATGGAGGGGTCAGTGGACAAGTAATCACAGTAATACATTCTTGGTGGAGTTGTAAATTGGCCCAACCATTCTAGAAAAACTTTTGAAAATACGCTAAGCAAGTGAGTAAAATATCCAAAGAATTTAACTTGAGAGATTCCCCTTAGTGGGGTTATGCCCCATTTGCCCATTGATAGGAAATGTAAAAAATAATAACATCACTAAAACAACAAGGAACATTGAAATTATAACGATTAAGTCTGGCCAGCAGAAGAGAGTAGAACAAGCACTTCAATTTCTTCTTTTTGGTAAGACTATTGGGGTTAAGCAACTTGCCCAGGGTCACACAGCTAGTAAGTGTCAAGTGTCTGAAGCCATATTTGAACTCAGGTCCTCCTGACTCCAGGGCTGGTGCTCTATCTACTACACCACCTAGCTGCCCCTCAACTCCTTCTTTACAGAAGGAGGGGGTATAGATACAGAATGCCGCATATACTGTTGGACTCAATAATGCATTTAATAGTTTTGCTAAACTGTTTCTTTTTCTTTCTGATTTTATTTTAAAGGATGGCTCACTGAATACATAGGAGAGGAATGTTGTTGGATACAACATGATATAAAAATAAAAGATATCAAATTTTTAAACTATTCTACAAAAAAGGTTTCTTCCCTCTGTGTAAAGATCATTAGCATCAGAAGAACCCTCTTAGACATCCTAGAGAAGAGAGTTCAGATCTAAAATCATAGCTGATTATTGGAAGGATGGTTTGTGACTCATGTACCAAAACTAAGTTAGAACAATAAGCCACATTTACATTTTTGGGGGAAGATAGTCATTATTTTGAATTTGCCCTCACAAATAAAACTTAGGCTAAGCAAGTGAGGAC
Organism: Vombatus ursinus; assembly: GCF_900497805.2. Lineage (NCBI taxonomy): Eukaryota > Metazoa > Chordata > Mammalia > Diprotodontia > Vombatidae > Vombatus > Vombatus ursinus. Next base: position 7,406 of record NW_020953087.1, on the reverse strand, counting down.
AAATGTGGTCAAATAGAAAAAGCCAAGAATCTAGAGTCAGAGGTCCTCAATTCCAGGCCTGGCTCAGCTGCTTACCAGTTAAGTAACTTTAGGAAAGCCATTTAATTTCTTTGGGCCCCATTTTCCCCATTTGAAAACTGAGGAGAGAGACTCAAAGGTCTTATCTAGCCCTAAACCCTGTGATGTATGATTATAAAATATGTAAAAAGCATTGACCCAACCAACCACTTCAGAGCACCATGTATTTTCAGGTCATACTCTCTCCTAAGCATTGGGAGTAAGAAAAGATACCCATACTCACAAGATATTGCAGCATCATTGATGTTCCCATTGACAATTTCAATGAATTTATTCAAGTTAATGTGCAAGGAATTGGCATGGAAAAGATTAACGGACTTAGACTTAGTAAATCCAAATCAGAGTCCATCCAGGCTATGCCAGCTTTTCTCTGTGTGTCTTCGATTAAGTGCAAGTGACCAAGCCTCTCTGAACCTCAGTTTCCCATGTAGTTATGTGTAGAACAGAGATTAAAAAATGAATCTGTGTATTCTTGAGAGACTCCAATGGTTGCACATATGTTTTATATATAATAAATAATCTGTAAGAAGTGATGATAATCACTGCCTCTAGTTTATGTCTTGGTTAAAGGGCTGTTTGGATAAGAGCCCTTATAAGTAACATTTTTTCATTAATAACAATGATGGTGATAACTAGTATTTATGAAGTGCTTTGCATATGTTAACTCATTTAATCCTCACAACAACCCTCTAAGATAGGTGCTATTATTATCCACCTCTTGTAAATTAGGAAACTGAGGCACATGGAAGTTAAGTGATTTTCACAGTCATACAGGTGGTGTTTGAGGCAGGATTTAAACTTAGGTCTTCCTGCCTCCCAGTCCTACTGGCTACTGTGCCATATTCTGTTCAAAAGAGAGGCACTTTGATAGTATTAATCTGTTTTTTAAAGATTAACATAAGGCAATACTAATATTATTCCCAAAAAAGAACTATATCTTTAGAGAGAATTGTGATCATCTCATTTCTTTTATATGCTCTGCTCAATGTAAACAAGTAACAATAGTGACCAAAAACTATTTAATGTACATCCTTAAATATTTAATAGATATCAAATATTTGATAGACTTAACAGCAATAATCTGACCCAAACAACTCAGACTTTCTTTGATCTACCCAGAGCACTTAAGTTCACAAAGTTCTCCTTCCAAAGATAGAAGGTTCTACATAACAGAGAGCATTTACCTCTAAGTCTGGGAAATAGTGTCCTTCTTAACTCAGGAGCATAATATTACTTGACTTCCAGCCAACATAATATTCTGAACCGGAAAATTGCCTTCCACAGCATACAAGACAATGATCAGGATTATATAGGTGAACATTTTGATAGTTATTTTAATTGTTATGCTAAAAACAGAGTAACTATATAGAAAGTTTAAAATGGGGCAGCCAAAGGTGTCTAAAATTTTCATATTCCTGTGGTCATCAGTTTTCTCTCTTCATTCACTGTAAGTCAATGAAATAAAGAAATATCAACATGACAAAGTCTGAGTATAAGCAATACCACTAGCAGAGCTTTCAATAATACTTATCTCTCACTTCCAACACTAAGATAATCCACAGGAAAAATAAAACTGTAAAGTCCTGTTCTCTTCAGCATTTCCCTACATTCCAGGTTCTAGATCCATTCTCCAATGCATCAGTTGGAGTAGTCACAAGGCAATTTAAAATCCCTTGTTGATTTAAGGAGAGGTTTTAATCCCAGAGGCAATTTAAAGTTTTTGGAAAGTGAAACATAGTATGAGGCTTTTGAAACTTTCTGATGCTTCAGGGACAATATCCCACAGCCCCAATTAGAGTAACATTTTACTGCTAAGCTCTAATTTAAGTGTAACTCACCCAAGAAGAAAATAATTACTTGTTGGTGTTAGAAAGTAGAAGTATTGGGCTCTGATATTCGGTCCAAATACAGAAGTGGGATGATATTGACATTGAAGATGCTTCCACTTGGGGTCAACACAGGAAGGGGAAAGAGGAAAAGAATCACCAGTGAAGACAGCATGCATGGGCTTCCACTCTCTCTCTCTAACCCGACCTATTTTCCTGTATCATCTCTTTCCAAGGTGCTCCCTAGAACTCTCCTCTTTAATAAGGAAAATTAGCATAGTATAGTCAGAAAAATGAGTAGATTTGGAATCAGAAGAGTCAGATGAGCATGGATCCCATCATTTTGAAACTGCCATATAATCATGAGCAAGTTACTTAATCTCTCTGGGCCTCAGTGTCCTCATCTGTAAGAAGTAGGAGTAAGACTAGATAACCTCCAAGCTCTGTTTAAGTTCTAGTTCCAGGATCCTTTGATCCTAAAATTCACCTGCTTCCTAGATAACTTGTTCCCATGTGCTTTCCATCTCTTGATGCTCACTGAAACTTAGATTTCTCCTGAAGATACCATATCTCACAGTACCCTCTCCAAACCTAGTTCATATTCCCTGACACATAGGGCAAAGAAAAGGATTTGGAGTGATTGCACTCCAATCCCCTTGCCCCCCAGTGCCTCTTGCATATTCTCCATATGTCACCACCACTCAGCCATCCAGAATTCTTTAAGGTTCTATCCATCTTATCCAGGTTCTTTCTGTTGTCATCTGCTCAACTCCATGACATACTCCATCTTTGTCAATAAGTATAATGCATGGGTCACAGTACCTTTTATACCCCCAACCATGTCTTTCCAACTCTTCAATGTCTCCAACCCCCAAGCTATCTCCAGTCTATCTCAACCATGCTCCAAAGTTTTCATATCACAGGCCACTCCATAGACCTCAACCCCACCCCACTGAATTTGTCCCCATTACTTCCTATTTTGGTTTTGATTAGGACTGGTTATCAGTCAAGCTTGTGGTCATAAGTTTTCTCTTTTCATTCACTGTAAGCCAATGAAAAAAGAAATATCAATATGACAGAGTCTATCAGCAGTACCACCAGAGCTCTCAGCAATACTGATCCCTCACTGTTAACACTGAGATAGTCCCCAGGAAAAATAAAATTGTCAAGTCCCATTTTCCCCAGTGTTTCCTTGCATTCCAGATTCTAGATTCATTCTCTAGTACATCATCTGGAATAGTCATGAGGCAATTTAAAATCCCTTGTTGATTTAAGGATAGGTTCTAATCCCAGAAACAATTCAAAGTTATTAGAAAGTAAAATGTAGGGGTTTTTGAAATTTTCTGATACTTCCAGGACAATGTTCCACAAATCCATATAAGTGAAGTTACTACAAAGTTCTTGTTGAATTGTAATTCAAACAAAGAGAAAATAATTTCCCATTCATGTGAAAAAGTAGAAGTATTTTGTTATGTACACTGACGTTAAGCCTAGGGCCATATGTACTAGAATATTGACACTAGGTGGAGAGATGGTGCTTCCTCACCCTGGTGGGACAAATGTCTTATAGGTCTATTCTATCATCTGGCCCCTGGAGTCATAAGGATCTGAGTAGAACGTCCCTGATACACCATCTGTCCTGATGACCCTTGCCACCTGGCATACCTCTCTGGACCTCAGTTTCCTCATCTGTAAGAAGTAGGGGTAAGACTAGACAACTTCTAAGATTGGTTTGAGCTCTAAATTTATGAGTCTTGATCCTAAAATAAACTCATCTGCTTCCTAGATAACTGCCTATATTCTGGGTGATTCAAGATGGTTTTTTGAACAGTATGTACAAGTTAGAGTAGGCTTCTATTTTTAAACGGAAATATTACATAAATGATTGTGCTCTTCCAAGACTCTTAAGGTATTAGTGCCTTTTATGAATAGAAGCTGCAGTTCAAGGCCCAAAGCTCTGTCTCTTCCATTATTTCAATATTCCACACTAGCTCTGGAAAAAAAATATTGTTTTGTTTAGTTTACAAATAATTCTGCTATGAAAAAAGTCTAGGCAATTAGACTTTAGGAGCCATAAGTCAGTCTCATGGAACCTCATGGAGATATCCTGAGGTCTAAGGGTCCTAGAAAGTCTTTCCAATGAACTGAACCACAAACTACATGCAAACTGCATACGAGAGAGCCCTGAGGGACTTGAAAAACAGGAATTTTATTTATATTTATTCTTGGACTGTAGATATGTGTTTGGCTGAGTGGTCTGGGGTCTTTAAAGAACAGTATTAGATAATTAAAGATTCTCTATTTTGAAAGCAGAAACAACACAGGAATGTTGCGGATGATACTTTACCACATAGAGTTGCTTGTGGGACTCATTAATGACCATCAAAGGAATCATAAACCCTCTGCTGAATGTAAAATCATTTTGATGGTCTCTGGAATAGTAGACACAGAATTAGGTCTATCAACAATCTGCGCATGGGGTCTATGATGCCATGATGTAGTGGAAGAAGGACCATATGATTTTCTTACAGGTCCTTTTCTTCAAAAGTGCTCCTCATGACAATCAATGCGTCTCCCTTTGAAGGATCTGTATTGTATGATGCCATGTTGTTCTCAAGCTACCTCTGCTCAGCAACTTCATTATAATGACCCTTTTCTTCCAACACAGGGCAAAAGGTTTACTCTCATAGCAGTTCATATGTCTTTAGTATATAGAATTGTAGTGAGAGTTAAGTCTGCTACTACAGTAGCCACTATCAAGGCCTTGATAGAGTGAATGAATGAATGAATGATGATTGAGTGAAAAAGCATTTATTATGCCTTACTATCCTTTGGCTAACTTCGTAATAATTTTGAGTGCCTGGAGAGAGGTGAAAGGGAATCTTTTTCAAGCTCTCATAGAAGGTGGTAGCCTTTCAGTAGATACCTCTAAATGTCCCAGAATGCAGAACCATCCTCCTGATGGCATTTTAAGATGGGAGATGTTTGGTGAACTTAAAAGTGCTGAGTGTGTGATGGTATGACTTGAGTCACAGAATCTACTTAGGGCCTGGGGCAGATTGTATGCAAAAGATCTGTGATCTCTTAGCTATTTTAATTCAGATGATAGAGATTCAAATGATAGAGATGATAGAGATTCAAATGATATGCTGTTCACTATTATAGTGACCAGTGAAGACTTTGGAAAAATAAGCATTTATATAGTGGACCAGATGTTTCTTGTTTTTTCCTAGCCATTAATATTGTTTTTGCCTTAAAAGACTTATGTGAAATATCTCTGACTTTAACCTCACTTTTTAAAAAAATTTATATTCTTCTATGTTTATATTACTGATATTAAGCTCTTCCTCCAGTTGCTGGCATTGTTTTAAGATTGTGTTAGTGGTAGAAGGTCCCTTAGAAGATTTTGTAACCTTACCACCAAAGGACAAGATGTGGTAGGAGCTAAGCTGCCCTGAAATTTTACATACTAACAACCATAGTATGTGCTAAGTTAGTTCTTTGAAGGATTTGGAAGGCTATTTGGATACATGACCATTTCAACTATAAGAGACTTAACCAAGGAAGAAATTGTGTCAGCAGAGTTTTTTCCTTAGCTTCCACTGCCTCTTGGTCACTTTCTTAAGTTTCTAACCTGGTAGTTGTAGACAGAATTAGCATTTTGTATCCTCTTAACTTTGAAGTATATTCTTTTAATTCCTAATTGGTAAAGTGGTTTTTAATTGCAGTTTTCATGTTCTATGAATTTTACATTGCATTTTAAATTTCAAGTCTGAATTATTCAGCTTGCCTAAAATAGCAAAGAAGTTTAGGGAAAATAAAGTATCCATAAATAGAGAATCTCAGGGTCTGTTTTTGGGATGGGCTAGGCAAGTAGAAGTGAGGAAGGAGGTGGGTACTATATGGGTATCTGAGTCTAAGACTGCATCAATACCAACTTTGTAATTAAAGCCAACAATATAATAGGATATGATAAAGGAAACACAAAACAATTATGACCTTGAACATAAATGATTGAGTTCATTCATAAAAAAAGAAAAATTATTTTAAAACAGAATCAAAAACGTAACTCAATAATATGCATCTAAAACAATGCAGGAGTGTAGTGACTACAATAAAACTTGTCATGATTCAGCTAAATTTAGAATAAGTAAGAATTGAAAACCTCATTTCTTATTTCCAGTTAACTCATGAACTAAAAGACTAGACAGCTGGATAGATGGGTGGATGGATGGATGGATGAATTTAAAAGCATTTATTAAATTTCTTCTATGTGCCAGGCATAGTTCTACTATTGTGTACATCGTGCTAGTCCCTGGGGGAAGACAAAAATGTTAGAAAAGATATGATCCCTATCCTTATGGGAAGTGAGATAATTAATAGAATGAATAACCATAAACAGGAAAGAAAGCAACATTAAAGAAAACTTATAGCAAGCTGTCTACTTTCCCAGATCTTTTCAAACTTAGAGTTCACTTCTTCCTGATACTTGACAGTGACTTGTATCTGGTTCTTTATCTCATCTGTTCACACCACTAGTCAACCCACTTGATCCTCAGACAAGGTTTTGACATTTAAGATGTCTCTTCCTGATTCTATTTCTGGTCAATATTTATGAGATAAGCTGAAATCAATACCATAGTCTTTTGGCACCTCAATTTCTTCCCTATTCTTGAATTCACAGTTCACCATAACAGGAAATGGAAGAATGCCCACAGTGATCTTTCTTCCCAACTTCTAGAGTTGCTCATTTGTTTTAATTGGCCTTTTCTTCAAAATATTTTTGTTTTGTCTTAGATACTTGGTTTTTGTTTTATAAATATCTCGATATAAATATACTCAATAAGATGTCACTGGTGTACACAAATTTAGTGAGAGCAGTTTGAAATATCTAATATATTTAAAGAAAAGTAGTTATCTTTCTATTAACATATGTGGTCAGCAGGGCATGGCATCACAAAACTGCAATTTCTGTTTCCAGAGAGGCTAAAGCTTGAGAATTGCTATAATTCAAGAGTTGTGAGCTGTAGAAGGACTAAGTCATCTGGCTGTCTATATTAAATCCAACACCAACATGGCAAACCTCCAGGCAGAGGGCTGCTAGGCTACCTAAGGAAGGGCATAGTGGCCCGGGAATGAAAAGGAGTAAATCAAAGTTTCCAAGCCATTCAGTAATGGGATCAGGCCTATGAGTGACTGCTGCACTTCCAGCCTGGGTGAGGTAGGGAGACCCAGTCTCATAAAAACAAAAATCTTGAATAATATATGTAGAGAAAACAAAGACATGCCAAAGAGACATGTTAGTGGGATTGCTTTAATAAATTAGATAAGAAGCCTTTGTAACTATCACATTCAAATGGATACTGCTAATTTGGCTTAAAGGTTTAATTACATTAAATATGCTAATAATTGTCCCAGAAATCCTATTTACATAAGACATGAATAAAAATGTTTATTAATTTTTAATTCATGATAATTCTGATGAGAGCTAAGTTGAAGCTT
>NW_020953086.1:0-18640 GCF_900497805.2 Vombatus ursinus | reverse complement strand
AAGGAAGCTGAGACCCACAGATGTCTAAATGATTGCTCACACAAGTTGTAAGCAATAGCACCAGGATTTGATCGAAAGTCCTCTGATTCTTCTGGCAATTGGGGTTAAATGACTTGCCCAGGGTCACACAGCTAGTGAGAGTCTGAGGCTGGGTTTGAATTCAGGTCCTCCTGACTCCAGGGCTGGTGCTTTATCCACTGTGCCCCCTAGCCGCCCCTGTCTGATTCTTCTAACTCTAAATCTAATACTCTCTGTCACATCATGCTGCCTTTCTTGTTACATAGAGGAGAATTCCAGAGAGCACAATGGAAAAGGAAGGCAGAGAATGAGAGATGAAGAGGAGGCCCAGGGCTGAATATATTATTGGGAGGGGAGAAACAGCTATCGTTACATACTGCCTCAACAGTAGATCCTTCCTGACCACCCTGCCCCTCACCCGCAGCCCATGCTGATCCAGTATGCCCAATGTCAGGGATAATAAGCCAAAGTCAGAAGTTGGGCCAAGAATAGGGCTAGTTGATCACAACACCTGATGACCCCAGGGGTCAAATGAGCGAGTAGATCAGTCTAATATTTAATCTCCCAGAAGGAGAAAATGCTCCCATCCCTGTGTCAGCATCCTCATCTAAGACAAAGTCCCAATGTGCTATCTCTGGCTCTCACCCAGAGGTCAGGGGACAATGCTTCCACTTTGAAATGACTCCATAGACACAGAAATAGTTTCTTATTACACAAGTTCAACTTCAATTAAAACAAAGTAGTAACTTTGCTCTAATTGGGTCTGCGAAATTCCCTACCTTTCCCTTTCTATAAACTTTAAATTGCCTCAGGGATTAGAACTTTCCCTTAAAGCAGCAAGGGATTTAAATTACCTTTGGTTCCAATAGTTGATATTTTGGAGAGTGGATCTGGAACTTGAAATAGACAGAAATGCTATAAAGAACTGGACTCGAAAGTTTTGTTTTTCTAGGAAATTAGCTCAGTTCTATTAGAGATCTGTATTGATCAAGGGCTCTGTTCTGTGTCTGGTACTCACGTGTTGCCACACTGACATTTCTTTATTTCATTGACTAACAGAAAATGAAAACAGAAAATTCAGGATGCTGAAAATATGAAAATTTCCCATGGCTTCCTCTGCAGCCCCTTTTCAACTTTCTGATAAATGCTCTGTCAGCTAAACTTGACAAAAATAACTGTCACATGTATCTGTCCACATCATGGTGATCATCATTCCGTATGCTGGGGGAAGGATTTTTCTGACTCTGAATATCAGAGCCACTGCAAGTCAGACAGAAACTTCTTTCTGAGCAAGGAGGACACTATTTCTCAGACTTAGAGGTAAATGGACATCCCTGTTATTCAATTTTAAATATTTAGAAATAGAGAGGATATACATTATTTGAGTTGTTGAGCCAGAATATTCCTGGTATCAAGTCTCCTTCTGCTACGTATTTTTAAGAGTGCATTTAATATTTATTGTCACAAAATATTTATGGTCACAACAATTATTTAGCTACAATGAATTAGTGAGATCGCAATTATCAAAAATGGTGCCTTGTTTCACAAATGTTAGTGATTTTTATTTTTCAGTTGTTTCAATCATGTCCAACTCTTTGTGATACTATTTGGAGTTTTCTTGGCAAAGATACTGGAGTGGTTTGGTATTTCTTTCTCTAGCTCATTTTATAGATGAGGAAATTGAGGCAATTGAGGAAATTGAGGGATGAGTGACTTTCACAGAGTCACATAGCTGGTAAGTGTCTGAAGCCAAATTTGAACTCAGGTCTTCCTGACTCCAGGCCTTGCACTCTATCTACTGTGCCAGCCACCTGCCCAATATTCATGATATTTTGAGTTATTCTCCTTTGGAAAATCTACTAATAGCTTCCAAATGTACCTCAATTTTCCACAGAATTTTGCACAGAAGAAGCTAATAAAAACAAGTGTTACTTATAAAGGTTAATCCCGTGATAGATCCTTATTCAATACATAAACTGAAGACCTTGGCCATAATCACTTCTACTTACATAGGACTTTACCCCTTATAAAGTATATACAACCATGATCCCTTTTAACCTTACAGCAAGTTTTATCCCCAAGTGTGTGAAGCTGAAGTTCAGAGAAGCAAAAGCAATTGAATCCAGTCTAGGTCTTGACCATAGTACTTGGCAGAGCCAGAACTCTGTGTCATGTCTCTCTAAAGCCAATCAAACCTTGGGACCACTATGTATCCTGCAGAGACAGGCATGGATCTTATTCTGTTTCAATAACTGAGGAAGAAAGACTAAGATTCTATGATTGATGCAAATACCAATGGTTATATGATCTCCTATACATAGAAATAGTCTCTTTTGTTCTCAATGTGTGAGACATAATTTGGTCTGAATCTTCATGACAATCAACAAGTTTCTTTGGCTGACACTTTCACATACTTTATAATCGTAAATCATATGACTTAGAATATGACTTGGAGATTATTGAACCAAACTTTACACTTTACAAATGAGAAAAATAGGATCCAAAGAAGTGAATTTGATTTTTCCCATGGTCACACAGCCATAATTTGAATCCAGATCATATCTGCCTCCAAAATCTAGGCTCTCTTTACTAAAGGATCTATTTGCCCTGAATTGCTTAGTGTCTAAGCTTCATTAATGAAGTTACATCCAAAATAATAATCAAATACACATGTGAATCATTACTTCAACCCAATTATGTGTGAGCTTTAATCTGGCCCTCTAATAATAAGGTATTGTGTTAGATCTGAAATCTCTGTTCTAGGATTTCTAAGGGGATCTTCTGATGCTGGTTATCATTACAAGGAAACAAACATGTTTTGTGCTACAGTATTTTAAAATTTTTTATCTTCTTAATATCATTTGGTTTTATGTCACTTTCTTTTCTGAATATATTCCTTTACTATCCTCTGTTCAGTGAACTATCCCTTATAACAAGGATTTTAAAAGAAAAAGAAGAAAAAGCAGGTCGGTGAAACTACCCAACAAATAAAATGAGTTTGAAAGTGTATGTGTTAATCCAATGTTCCACACCCACGATGTCCCACTTCTGCAAAGAAGGGAGACAGTTGTGCTTTTCTATCTCTTTCACTGGCTAAGCAAGGACACTATAAATACAAAGCATTAAGCTTCTTTTGAAGACTGTGGTTCCTTGTATTTGCATTGTAGTATTCATTGTGCATATTCTTTTACCAATTGTTATTTCTCTTTGCATCAGTTCACATATCTCATACTTCTCTGAAATTATCATATTGATCATTTGTTAGTCTGTCGTAACATTTTATTATATTTATATACCACTATGTGTTTAACCATTCCCTAATCCACAAGTAGGGCAGCTAGATGGCTCAGTGGATAGAGTACTGGACCTGAAATCAAGAAGACTTTTATCTTCCTGAGTTCAAATCTGGCCTCAGACACTTACTAGCTGTGTGACCCTGGGCAAGCCAGTTAACCCCATTTGCCTCATCTGTAAAATGAGCTGGAGAAGACAATGCAAATAAGTACGGTATCTTTGTGAAGAAAACCCCAAAACGGGGTCATGAAGAGTCAGACACTACTGAACAACAATGAAATTCACAGGTAGATGCTTTTCAGTTCTTTGCTTTTGCAGAAAGTCTGCTGTGGATATTTAGGTGTATATGAATCCTTTCTTTCTCTCTACAACCTCCTTGGGAGTGTAATGGAAACTCCAGGTCAAAGAGTTTTGGTTCACTTTTTTAGTATAATTCCAAATTACTTTCCAGACAGATTAGACCAATATGAAACTCTACTACCCTACCTTCCCTCTTCCCCTCAAGCAATGAATACCCCCATCATTTAACATTTTTGCCGGTTAGTCGGATATGCTATGAAACCTCAAAGTTGTTTTGATTTGCCTTTTTCATATAAATAATGATCTGGTGCACTGTTCAATATGGTTGTTAATAATCACAATTCTATTGGAAAAATTATTTTTCATATTCTTCAACCACTGGAAAATAGATCTTGGTTTCTTAAATTGTAATATATTCCCATATTCAAAAAAGACTAACAGTTTACTGGAGATGTAATCTTGGGAAAAGGTAAGTACTTCCTGGCACTGTCACAACAAAACTATGTTCTGTTGTCCTCACAGAAGTAAAAGAGAACTTTAAAATGGAAGGAACCAACCAAACTGCTGTGATAGAATTTGTCCTCCTGGGACTTTCTGACTATCCAAAGCTAGAGACCATTTTCTTTGTGCTGGTCCTGTGGATGTACCTGGTAATCCTGGGGGGCAATGGAGTACTGATCATAGTAACCATTTACGACTCCCACCTCCACACACCCATGTACTTCTTTCTAGGTAATCTCTCCTTCCTGGACATTTGCTACACGACTTCTACTGTGCCCCTAACTCTGGACAGCTTCCTCACTCCAAGGAAAGCCATTTCCTTCTCCAGCTGTGCAGTGCAAATGTTTCTATCCTTTGCCACGGGTGCAACTGAATGTGCACTCCTGAGCGTGATGGCATTTGACCGTTACGTGGCCATCTGCAAGCCCCTGAGATATCCTGTCATCATGAACAAGGGTACTTATGTGTCAATGGCATCTGTATCCTGGGCAGCAGGGGTTCTTGACTCAATAGTCCAAACATCTCTTGTAGTTCAGTTAACATTTTGCATGGACGTCATTGATCATTTTATTTGTGAGATCCCGGCTGTCCTGAAATTGGCCTGTGGAGACATTTCCATCAATGTGCTTAGCATGGCAGGATCAAACTTCATCTTTCTAGTTATTCCTCTGATATCAATTTCCATCTCCTACATTTTCATACTTGTTGCAATCCTCAGGATTCCTTCTACAAAAGGGAGATGCAAAGCCTTTTCCACCTGCTCAGCCCATCTGACTGTGGTGATTATATTCTGTGGAACAATCTTCTTCATGTATGCAAAACCCAGATCTAAGGGCTCTGTTAGAGCAGATGGTGACATCACAAACAAATTTATCACACTGTTCTATAGTGTGGTGACTCCCATGCTCAATCCCATCATTTATAGTTTGAGGAACAAGGATGTTAAGGCAGCTGTAAAGAATATTTTAAGTCAAAAACCATTTCACTGAGTCTATAAGACATAGTGTAATGACTTACACCTGAAAATATATATTTGCTAATGGTTAAATTTTCTTTAAAAACTGTTAGCATTTAGAATCATATTGTGGATAGGTATTTAAACTCTCTCTTCAAAATTTTGGGTTTGAATGATCAAATTAATAATTACTTATCCAAAATTAATGTGTGGAAAAAATCATCTATCACTTGAATGTAGAAATTCAGATGTCTAGCTCTTTCTTCATCTGTAAAATGAGGATAATAACAGCATCTACCTCCCAGGGCTGTCATGAGAATAAAATTAGTTAAGATTTATAAAGAGCCTTGCAAACATTAAAGCAATATATAAGTGCCAGCTATTTTTTTTTTTTTAGCTAAAGGCAGTTATCCAGAGAGAAATGTTAGCAATCCGTTTGCTAATTGTAATTGATTAATATCTTGCACTTCAGGTGAGTGGCAAGACACACATTGGGTTAGCATCAGAGCAAAGTTCTCAAGATAGGGATCCCTGGTAGTGTGATTAAACTAGAGAAGTGGCTTGCCAAAGGCAGGGGGAAATTTTGAGGAAGAAGAAGGTTTCTCTGGTTCCTCTTACCCTTATCCCTTTAAATTAACAATATTATTCCAAACCTGATGAATTAGAGGCCAGAAAGAATAAAAGCAAGTACTTATCCCTCAATTCCTTAAGGAAGATTTAGAAATAAAAAAAGAAATGAAAAATATTTAGCATCTAATGATAAGAAGAGTAAAAGAAATGGAAGACCCATACTATCCATCCTTGTCTTCTCTATTTCTCTCCTTGACATCCCTCAATAAAATCATAAGACAGAGGAAGGAATTGTTGAGACAGAAACGTTTGTTGAAACAAAATCGGTTGGGAGAAAAATACTCTTTGATATCCCAAAAGAGTATAACCAGGCTGGAAATAGTAGGAGCACTGGACAGGAGGAGAATGACTTTGTCTTATTAATGTTCTTTGTAAAGCTTGGCACCTAGATCTAGAAACACACCAGTTGTATTCTGATGATGGCAAAATACAATGGGATTATCACCTCCTTCCTTGTGGATATTATACTTCTATTAACTCAGTCGAAAATGGCATTAAATTTGGTGGATATCATTTCCCACTCAACATCTCCAGTAACTGGACATAAAGCCCTTACCATGAGAAACCCAATGACAAGGAATCCACATCCTATTAATCCAGAGAAAGGAGATCCCTGTAGGGAAGAAAGAAGTAGAGAACAGAGGAAGGGTTTTTTTCCCAAGGAAAAATACTTTTCCTTGTACCAGCAACATTCTAACCTATCATTGTCTTTTCTAAAGTGTGGCACCTAGTGCAATAAATAATATTCAAGGTGTAGTCAGTATGTCAGAGTACAGGGGGACTATCACCTCATCTATTATGGGCATTATGTTTCTATCAATGAAACCCAAAATTCCATTAGCTTTTCTAGCTGCCACATTACTCTACAACATCTCTAATCAATAGCCATCCCAAGTCTTCTCTCCCCCAGGATAAAATGTCATGACTCCTTCAACAGACACTCATGGTCAATATTTCCTGAGCTGCTATAGCAGACTATTTGCTCAGTCGTTGTGGCTAAATATTCTCTAAGCTGCTTGTTCCCAAGTTAGACAAAAATCTATTGGGGAACTTGAAAAAGTATAATTCCCATCCATCTCATCTCTTTCATATGCTCATTTTCATATGAATGGATAATTGGGATTTTGTGTTAGCATTAAAATTCTGAATGCAAAAAAGTTATTTAGTATCTTAGTATTTTGTTTGTGTAGGGAGATAGATGTCCCTCAAATTATAAATACATGTTCTGGCCTATATATTTGATAAATACCTACTCTTGTTTTCAAGAAGAAATCTGCATGTGCAGTTTATAGAATGTTATCTGCCAATTGCCAACATCAGAAGTTCCCTGAATTTAAAAGCTTAGATTGATGGAGAACATAAAGTGCAAAATGTTCTATGAAACATTTTTAGACTAGCAATGATGAGCTTTTAAAAATTATATTATCAAAAAGTTTGAATGTAATTCAGAGATTATTTAGTCTGGCTGTACCCAAAACATGAGTTTTCTTTACAATATCTCCAACAAGTAGTCACCCTGTCTTGAAGTTTGAAGAATATATAAGATATGGGACTTCCATTTTGAATAACTCTAGTCATTAAGTACCTATCCAACATATTGAGTAAAAAGTCTTCCTCTTTGCAATTTACATCAATCTTCTGAAGTCAAGTATGACAAAGCTAATTCTTCATGCGTATACAATTATCCCCTCCACTTTACAACTTACCCCAATGCAGTTTTGATATATCATGGGTTGGTATAAGAAAGTAAACAGGAATTTTGGGGGAGTTTTGCAGAAGCCACAGACAATACACGAGGGCCAGCGGATGACACAGAAAAAGCTTAGCAACTAAGAAATGCATAAAATGTATATACAGTTTTATATAGTATCAACATATTTTATCTTTTAATACCATAAATATACACAATTTCTTTCTTAGAGTTAAAACAAGTGAACTGTTAAAGTTTATGAAAAGAATGGGGTAGCTAGGTTGCGCAGTGGATAGAGCACCAGCCCTGCAGTCAGGAGGACCTGAGTTCAAATCTGACCTCAGACCAAACACTTGACACTTGCTAGCTGTGTGACCCTGGGGAAGTCACTTAACCCCAATTGCCTAAAAAAAAAAAAAGTTTGTGAAAAGAATGCAAAACCCAGCAGATGAAACACAAAGGCTACTACATTTCACTTGAATTTTCCAGATCACCGGGGCTACACCGGGTTACAGTTAACCCTTACCCCCGCAATGTGGAAGGGATAACTGTCATAGTCCTTCAAATATTTGAAAACTGCAGTTAAACTTCCTCTGACCCAAGTCTTGTCTTCTCTTTTCCAAGACAAAATTCAATGGCTTCTTTAGCATATGCTCATACTACATGGTTTCAACTGTGGTCACCATTCTGATCACTCTAACATGACTATAAATCCAGACCTGGAAGGAACCCTAGAAAAGTATTAAATTGAATATTCTCATTTTACAGATGAGAAAACTGAAGTCTATAGAAGTGAAGTTAGTTTTCTAAGGGCACACAGGGAGTAAGTAGCAAAGCCAGGATATGAAGCTGGGTACTCTGAATTCGAATCAAGTATATTTTTCCACTGTAGCAGCCAGATCCCAGGCTGTTATTGTCATTTCTAAAGTTAGGTACCTAATACTATAAAAAATATTCCAGTTATGATCTGAGTACACAGTTCATGTATTATGGGTATTATACTTCTAATAACATAGCTCAAAATCACATTAGCTTTTTTGGCTGCCATATTATATTCTATATCTCTACCAAATAGTCATCCAGCATTTGCTTTACAACCTCCAACAACAAGAAACTCACTACCTCCTTATTTAGAGGAAGGGCCCTCCCAAAAATATTGGACAGACATCCTAAGAATGGCTCCCAGTGATGAGATAATAAACTCATCAAAGAATCAAAGGAGGGGAAACCTAAACACAGTCTGGCAGGCCTCCTATATTTGCAAGAGTTCAGAAGAAGGTAGACAGGGTACTATGGCATGAAATTCTAAACTGAAAATTAGGTTAAGAGATATGGGAAAATCTTAAGGATAAAATTTTAATTATATAAACAAAGATAATTCCAAATAGGAAAAAAGATGGAATTATCTAAAGAGACCAATGTTAATACATAGTGAACTTCATTGATTAACCCATATTTTTATAAAACATCTACCAAAGAGATCAGCTGCCAACTTCTTAGAACAAAATCAAAATCAATACCAACTTAGACTGAAGAATCAAAATAAGAAGCTATGGCATACAGCTAAAACAACTCTAATCTAACTTGATAACCTTAAGCAAAGTATTGATGTTGGAAAATGGGAAATAGAAAAAAAGAATTTGTTATTTATCATCACAGCCTGCTCTCTGTTTCCTATCAAAGCCCAACTAATGCAAACAAGTTGCCACATTGTGACCAAAAGAACTTAGAAATTGCTTCTATCAACAAATACTTGAGCTCTTTGTCAAGCAGAGAAATATGGCAACCAAGGGAAATACTGGTTCACCGTATAAACTTGTTGCTTAAAATGTTTTCTTTCTCTCCTTATAAACTCTAAGTTAACATGGTCATATAACACCCTGGTCCCTCCAAAGGTTTTGTATCTGTACTGATGAAATTATGGATCTCTATAGGATCAACATACATAGAAATAAATACCCATGACTAGCCATATGGAGAGAAGTGATGTCTGCTGTTTGAGACATACCCTAACAAAGAGTAGTCACTACATTTCGTGTTCTTGGGGCCAAAAGTCCAGAAATAAAATGTCACTAGGATTTTATAAGAAAACAATCCCCTAAATGAACTACCAATTCTGTCCATGTAGCAATAGAAGTGGGATCACAAGAGGGTCTCACATCATAACTGTGGTCCAAATGAGACTATAAATTTTATTGACAAGTTATTTATTGACAAGTTCACCCGTAATCCCAGGGCAGAAGAATAACCAGGACAGGGGAACTAGGGCTGGGCTAAAGGTATAGGCAGTGTGTGAGAAACTATACTTTCTCTCTGTAGCACTTGTCTAATCCATAATTTCCATGTGCCATGGTCTTCCGTCAGTCCCTACCACATGATACCACTACCTCCAGAGTTCACATGGCACCACTGTCTTTCTAGCCTTTCCCATTGCCATGCTCACCCACCTGCCACTTTCTCCACCCTTGCTTTTTACAAAGCACTTGGAGGAAGCATCTAGTCAATCAGTCAACAATCATTTTTAAATATTAATATATGTCAGACACTGTACTAAGTACTGGGGATATAAAAAAGACAAATATATGGTTCCTACCTTCAAGGAACTCACATTGACATTGGGGATACAAAATGCAAACAACTATGAACATAAAAGATGTACATACTATAAATGGAGGGCATATTCAGAGGATTATGACTCTACCCCTACCCATTATAAGGGTCTCACCCCAGCCAGGCACAAAAGCCTGCCCAGGGAAGACATGGACTCTTAACCTGTAGTCCGTGGGTGTCCAAGGAGTCCATAGATAGATTTCAGGGGGTGAAGAGGACATGAACTTATGTAGATAAAGAAATAAATATTTATACCAATATAATTTGTTTCCTTTGTAATCTTATGCATTTAAAAACATTATTCTGAGAAGTGATCCACAGACTTCCCCAGATTGACAGATACTTTGGATTAGGTAGCCTCTAAGGTCTCTTAATTTCTAAATAATCTCTAGGTATAAAGATTCTGCCATCTACCTAAAAAGCACTTATAAAATTATCGCAAGTAGTAATTCTGTGTGTGAACAGCCTGGATTTTCTTCTGATGTTTTTCTACTATATTTACAACTCAATCCCTACTAGTATGAGTAATGAATCCCATAAAGTAGTCACATGTATTCAAAATCACAGTATTCAAAGTTATAATTAGATAGAATATGGTAATTTGTTCTCACTCAGTTGAAACAGTGTGAATTCAAATAATGTAACCACTTCTCAGGATTCATTTGCAAAATCCAGACCTAGCAGGAAAGTTCACTATCCATTTCAAATGAATTTATGTCTTCATGTTAAAGGAAAATTCTTTGGTTACTATTCTTTTTTTAGTGTCTTTCTGTTCTTTGATATAATCATGATTCACACTTTTTCTTACTTTGATATGACTTATGAGAGAAGGGGAGGAATCTTTTTTCCTCCCCACCTCCATAGTCCTCTGGTACACTCACAGGAGTCACATTCCACAGAGCTCCTTCCTGCCTCTGATGCTGATGAACTAGAAAGTTTTCTTTTTAAGACTTACCAAGGGCTTGGCCAATCTTTTGCCAACCAATAGCAAGCTGTTTCTCTCATTCTTCAGGGAAACATCTTTAGTCATACAGAGGGACAACAGGGTGTAGACACTTCTTTGAACTTTAACGCACTGACGACTCCTCTGTCTGTTATCTGCAGACACACATTTATTATTGCTAATTTATTACTACAGGTAAAGAATAAGCTAACCACTTACGGTGAGATTCATAGTGGTGTCTGCTACATTTGGAAAAGATTTCAAACCCAGGTGAAGCTCCAAAATTCAAAAAGGGTCGAATTGCATTGTCAACATTCCCAGGAACCCTTTCAAACATAAATGGCATCCTATTTATCTCAGCCAGGGTGCCACGTTTTGAAGAGAAGTCACGTGTATATCATGTTCCCTTTCCTCTAGGCATTTTGTATTCTATGTCTATGCTTGGTACCTCTCCATTGCCTGAAGATCAGCTGTCAGTAGGTGAATTTTTATAATAAGGCCTTACTGACACAACCCAGGCCATATCTCTGATGTGATACTTCCTGACAGTCTGTCCCATCACCCTCAAGAATAGTTACAGAGCATCACTTATCATAATATTTTTGACATCATATATCTTGTTCCTATTTCACCTTCTCCTTTTTCAGTAGATGGGTGAGTAGAGATTGTTTTCAGTAGCATGAGTTTCAGGAGTTATTGTCAAGGGCAAGCTCAGTCCATTCATTTCACTATGGTCACCCCACTGGGGCTCTAAGTGGCTTCAGCCCTAATACCACCTGAGCCTACTTTCACATGGACAAATACCTACAAAAGACAACAAAAAACAATATAGGCCTTTATTGATCAGTGTAAACTAGCATTTAATACATTTAATACTTTGATGACAAATCAGGCATAGGATCCTCAATTAAGGAAAGGGAACAGAGCTGTACTTAATTGAGCAGTTACTCTGATACAAGAAAAAGGCTAACTGTTGAAAGATTATAGGATCATAGATTTAGGGCTAGAAAGAAGTGTGAAGGTCATTAGGTCCAACTTCCTCATTTTACAGATGAGGAAACTGAGGCCCAGAGAGGCAAAATAAGTTTGTCTAAATTTATGCAAGTAGCAAATATTAGAATAAGGACTTGGGCTTAGATCCTCTGACTAAATCCAACACTTTTTTCACTACACTACTCCAGATGTTTTATGGGCAAAATTCAAAGAGGTGTTTTGGTACAGGTATCACAAAAATAATGCAGTTACCGCACTGTTCAAATTACAACAATGGAAAGTCTTGCATGTTGTCCACATCGGTGAACTTCTTGAATTAGGAAAGAAGCATTCTGAGTTTCAAAAAGGCAGTTGTAGTGGAAATAATTCATGAAAGGAAAGAGTTCTGAATCTGGAATCAGAGGACTTAGGTGCATATATTGGTTCTGCTATTTACAACCTTTATGACCTTGGGAAAGTCACTCAATCATCTACAATGTGAAGGGTTGCACTAGATGACTTCCAAGGTCCTTGCCAGCCCTCATTTGATGATCCCATGAACTAGTATAGCATTTACTTTTTTTGGAGATGACCAAAGTAATCATTTTCATTAGTTCCTAAGTACAATACAAGAAGAAATAAGTATGACATAGACTTGTTTTGGGGGAAATAGAGAAGAACTGGTTGTAGGATAAGAGAGTTCTGAACCAATTCAATAGAGATAAGAAATGGTCTATGGTTTCCAGGCCATAGGATCACTAGCACCATCTTGGCCTTTGTTCAATCACTAGAGACTTGAAATTTTCAAACAGGAAAATCATTACACTCTAGGAAATGAAGAGAGATGGGGAGAGAGAGGAATGAGATGATGAGTTAGGAAATTCTAGTCTAGAGGCAGAGTCCCTTTGAAAAGTAGAGCAGAAGCAGAAGAGGAAGAAACACTTCCCTGTCATGTTTATCCTTAGTGTAAGATGATTTATGTCTTCTCCAAGGGAAAAGGGGGAGGATCAAAGGGTTTATTGACTAGGGGGCAAGGGCAATCATATTTCATAAAAACAAATCAGAATATAAGGAGTTCCATCAACATACAGCCATACCCAAGAAAGTGATTATGGTGAAAGACCAACCTCTGGGGGTTAAGTGAGGGTGGAAAAGTTTGTAATTGACTCCCATAGGTAGCAGGCAGAAAGAAACTTATAAAGGGTAGGTGGGTTTACTGTCAGTAGGCATGACTGGAGCTGCCATATTTTGGTGCCTGTGGCTCAGACAATAAAATTCTAGTATAGAATACTGCTCAGGCTTCTGTAGGCATCTCATGAAAGAACTACCTGAGCAGGTCCAATATTAACTATTTAAGCCTGAATAAAATCACCATCCATAACTACTACTTCCTTCCAATATTTGAGAGTTTAGGGCTTCAGATCTATGGAGTGTGAAGGTACATCCAGTTGGATTAGTAAAGGACCCATAGCTTGTTCTTAAGTTTAACTAGGGATTGGTAAAGAAACTCTGTCGAGCATAGTTTGAGCATCATTAATATTTTATCATAATCTTTGTGGTTTCTCATGGATTTACAATATTCCAGCAATGAAGGATTGGCATATCTTCTAATCAGCAGGCCACGTTCCATTCACTCAACATTCCCTTTGTGTACAAAAGCATGTCACAGAGATTTCAGAAGTACTCATCCCGTCATGTGGCAAAATTTCATACGAGAAGCATATCTTCCACAAAAACCATAGGACCTTTTCAGATTTTGTGCTGAGTCCAGAAAGTTTGCAAATGAAGCCACTCAATTTACATCAAAACTAGACATAATAGGACTAGAATTCATAACTAGGAGTTCAAGTCCTGGAAGTTTCTTAGAGATGGCAGACTGACCAATAGTTCATCACAGGGTAATGAAGGCTGGTGGAATATGTTTCACATGCTAGTTAGGGAAAAAGATGTCATACATGTAAGAGACCAAGCAAGAGAGAGTTATCTTAGCACTGAAGAAAGTTTTCATGACAACATCTTTGCGATGACATCTGAACTCAGATTTCTCATTCCTTACGGAGACAGATGTCTCAGGGGTCACCATTGTGACCTCCTGACTTAAAAACCATAGGAAAGATAGAATGGATAAGTGCCCAAGACTGTACACTTTCCAGTTGAACATTGTTATCACCAGTTTGCTTCAGTGGAGAAAAATTACACCATCACAGACCTGTAGTTGCCTCCTAGATATAAAATATCTTCACAACAGAATTGATGAGACATTTGAGAAACCATGCACCCCATCATGACTTTTACAGACTACAGGAATGTAATTGACTCTAAAGAAGCCTGGATCTTGCCAGAAAAAGTCTAAAAGGTATTATTTGTTTTTTAGTTTTCTCCCTCTATGTAGCTCATGTACCTGGAATGAGGAACACACTCAGTATCAACACAAAATTTGAAACTTGAAAAGGAAAAGGTCTCAAATAAGACTTTATTTGTCCTTGGGGTTTGTACATCGTCTGCTCCAAGGGTTTATCTATTGGAAAACTATGCCACTACTGAAAGGAGATCTTGTGGACTTATTAGGATACCTGTTGATGGAGTAGCCAAAATGAACAAAGACCAAGAATTTAATCCAATGGCATTACTGGTATCCTGACTAGACAAAAGACATCAAGTATCGTGTTTAAGACTGTAATAGGTGGCAGGATATAAAGAGACCCTGACACAAGTACCCATAACAAAAGACATGGCTCCTACAACTGTTGGAACAATGTGATGGACTGTGGTTAAGAGTCGATAATAACAGATTTATAGTGGCATATCACCATACTCATGATAGTAGAACATTTCCCAAAAATATGACATTTAATCCTGCAGTACCAACTACCATCCACTCCATAGACAGGCATATTTTAAACAAGGCTATTCATATACATGAGCTTATGCATGAAGTTATTTCAGACAGAGACCTACAACCCCTCTCTGAACCCCTATTCTGGAAGACAACACATGAAACAAAAGATAAAAAGGAAAGAGAGTGGGAGTAGTTTCACACACCCAACAACAAGTCAATCAAGGCTGAGAGTGTATGCAATATTTCACATCCCTAGTCCTCCACCGCTACAAAGTGAAATTACTTTTAAACAGTTTTCCTTCTAACAAAATATTTCTTCAAGTGTCTTTTAATGAATGCCTACTTTGCAAAAATCAGTGACACTTCAAAGGTTTTATTATGCATCTGATTTTTAGATTCTGATTCTGGAAAGGCAATATGTTCCTGTATTTAGACTAGTCTCTATAATAGTTAAGAAATGACATTAAATTAATCGCATCATTAAAATACTTTTTAGTAGTGAGATTTTATTTTAAGACATACTATGCTAGAAATGGCATGGCTAGTCTATATGAAAGCTAAAAAACAGAGCTGATAGTCAATTTCTTTATTGTGAATAAGGTCATTGAAAATAATAAGTATTTAATAAAATCTTATTAACTTCAACATATTTTTAGTGCCCAACATATAGAACTCATAGCACCTCCATCATTGTTATACATATATATATATAAAGGCTCTTGCTCAAGGCTCTTAGACTTGTGTGTCTGTGTATTATTTGGAATGAGTAGGTAATTTGAGAGTTTATGTTTTTAGTGTGGAAAGGACAGCTAGGTGGTGCAGTGGATAGAGTGCATTCATTCCTGAGTTCAAATCTGACTTCAGACACTTATTAGCTTTGTGACCCTGAGCAAGTCACTTAACCCTGTTTGCCTCATTTCCTCATCTGTAAAATGAGCTGGAGAAGGAAATGGCAAACCACTCCAATATCATTGCCAAGAAAACCCCAAATGGGGTCTTGAAAGATTAAACATGACTGAAATAACTTAACAACAACAATAAAAAGTGGGGCAAGGTTGAAATACTTGATGCAGGCTGTAGGACTAGAGTTGAAATATGACTGGGGAAAGATGAGGAATGTTGAAGACTAATTATTTCTTTGTGAGCAAAAAAAAAAGAACCACAAACATTCCTTCTTCCCTGCCTGTAGTTTGTATGCCATTCAGTCACATACCTTCATCAAAGATAGCACTTATTACATTAGTTGGCATTAGAAATTGTATCTATTACCTTGGAATGTTCCCTACAGTGAGATTTAGACATCATGGGCTATCTGCTTTATTTTATGGGAACCTTCTGGTTAATTGGATTGTACAAACACATCTTTTTTTTTTTAACGAGTCAATCAGGGTTAAGTGACTTGCACAGGGTCACACAGTTAGTAAGCGTCAAGTGTCTGAGGCCAGATTTGAACTCAGGTCCTCCTGACTTCAGGACCAGTGTTCTCTCCACTGCACCACCTAGCTGCCCCCTCAATCACATCTTCACATGGACATTCTTTCTTGAGTCTCAGATGTAAGTTGTCAGTACAGAAAGAACCATTTAAATTTAGTATGTGTGTATGTATATATTTGCAAATATATCACCTTTAATCAGTGAAATGCTTTTGGCTCAGCAAATTCTTTACAGCTGCCTTCACATCCTTGTTCCTCAGACTATAAATGATAGGATTGAGCATGGGTGTCACCACACCATAAAAGAGGGAGATAAGTTTGTCTGCAATGTCTTCTTTATCTGCTCCCAGAGAGTCCTTAGATTTGGGTTTCCCATACATGAAAAAGATTGTTCCATAAAAGATAATCACCACAGTCAGATGGGCTGAGCAGGTGGAAAAGGCTTTGCGTCTCCCCTCTGCTGAAGGGATCCTCAGGATGGTGGTGAGGATGAAAATATAAGAAGTAAAAATGAATAGCACTGGGAAAACTAGAAAAATTATGTTAGTCACTATCATGCTAATTACATTGATTGAGATATCACCACAAGCCACTTTCAGTACTGCCAGGATTTCACATGTGAAATGGTTGATGACGTTATCTCCACAAAAGGGCAATCTCATTGCAAGAGAAGTTTGCCCCACAGAAGTGATGCCTCCTGCTGTCCAGCACCCAACCACCATGGATACATATGTCTTTTTGTTCATGATGTTGGGGTATCTCAGGGGGGTTGCAGATGGCCACATAGCGGTCAAATGCCATCATGCTCAGGAGCACACATTCAGTCACTCCCATGGCAAAGGATAGAAACATCTGTACTGCACAGCCAGAGAAGGAAATGGTTTTCTTCAGAGTGAGGAAGCTGTCTAAAATTAAGGGCACAGAAGATGTTGTGTAGCAAATGTCCAGGAAGGAGAGGTTACCAAGGAAGAAGTACATGGGTGTGTGGAGGTGGGAGTCATAGATGGTAACTGTAATGAGGACTCCATTACCCACGAGGATTACCAGGTACATCCACAGGACCAGCACAAAGAAAATGGTCTCTAACTTTGGGTGCCCAGAAAGCCCCAGCAGAACAAAGTCTGTTACAGTAGTTTGATTGTTTGCAATCATTTTTTAAGAACTCCCTCATTTACAAGGATTCTGAGGACAGAGCAAAATGATTTTGTTACAGCAGTACCACAAAGTATTACATCTTTTGTAAGGTCAGATTTCTGATGCTTAATTGGAAAAATGTGTTTGAATAAGGATAGGAGCTAGGAAATTCCTTCCACCACTGCAGGTCAGCACCTTCTCTATGACTTTTAGTCCTAGAACATTGCCTAGAGTACTGAATGGGTAAATGACTTGCCCAGGATCACATAGCTAGTGTGAGTTAGAGGTAGGATTTGAATACAGGTCTTCCTGGTTTTGAGACCAGCCTTCTACATTATACACCATGTTCTTTCACATGTTCTTGAATAAAAGAATATACTACAAAGACAGGTTAATTCCCTTGGTATAAAGATCACCATAGTCAGAAAAATCCTCTTAGAAATCCTAAAAAAGAAGCTTTAAATCTAAAAATTTACCTAATTCTTAGAAAGCCATGTTATGATTTACATACCATAAATGAATGTGAATTGTCATATTTGCATTTTCAATTATTTATGCACTCATTATTTAATGCGTTGATCATTATTTAAATGTGACATTAATCAAGCAATGAACTTTTATTGTTTACTATGTGTCAGTCACTGTGCTAAGTGCAGGGGATACAATGAGAAAAATGAAACAGTTTCTGCCTTCAAAGAGCTTACTATCTAATGGGGGAAACAATGTCTGTAGATTCATCTGTGCAGAATATATACAACGTGGATCCAAGGTATTTCAGGGAGTGGGTGTACTAGCAGCTTGGAGGACCAAATAGAAATTCATGAAAAAGATAGCTTTTGAGCTGAGTCTTAAAGAATTACCAGTAATGGAGCTAAGGGGAGAGGGGGAATTACCAGTTCAAAGATGCAGAGACAGGAGATGGATTCTGTGCAGAATGGGGAGTTCCAGTCTGGCAAGAAAGTAAGGTGCCAGGAGGGGAGTAAATGCAAGAAGATTACAAAGGTAAGAAGAGGCCAGGATATGAAGGTCTTTAAGCGTCAAACAGGAGTTTATATTTGATATTAAAAGCAGTGGGGAGCCACTGTAGCTTATTGAGCAGGAGAGTGACGTGATCAGATGTAAACTTCAAGAAAATTTCCTTGGCAGCTGGCAGATCAACAATACTGATCCCTAATAGTTAAAATAGAGACAATCCCCGGTAAAAATAAAACTCAAAGCCAGTTTTCTGTATTGTTTCTTATATTCCAAGCTCCAGACCCATCCTCCAAAGAATTAGCTATTGGATTTACATGGCAATTAAAAACTCCTTGTTTTAATGCAA
>NW_020953085.1:0-18655 GCF_900497805.2 Vombatus ursinus | reverse complement strand
AAGGAAGCTGAGACCCACAGATGTCTAAATGATTGCTCACACAAGTTCTAAGCAATAGCACCAGGATTTGATTGAAAGTCCTCTGATTCTTCTGGCAACTGGGGTTAAATGACTTGCCCACGGTCACACAGTTAGTAAGAGTCTGAGGCTGGGTTTGAATTCAGGTCCTCCTGACTCCAGGGCTGGTGCTTTATCCACTGTGCCCCCTAGCCGCCCCTGTCTGATTCTTCTAACTCTAAATCTAATACTCTCTGTCACATCATGCTGCCTTTCTTGTTACGTAGAGGAGAATTCCAGAGAGCACAATGGAAAAGGAAGGCAGAGAATGAGAGATGAAGAGGAGGCCCAGGGCTGAATATATTATTGGGAGGGGAGAAACAGCTATCGTTACATACTGCCTCAACAGTAGATCCTTCCTGACCACCCTGCCCCTCACCCGCAGCCCATGCTGATCCAGTATGCCCAATGTCAGGGATAATAAGCCAAAGTCAGAAGTTGGGCCAAGAATAGGGCTAGTTGATCACAACACCTGATGACCCCAGGGGTCAAATGAGCGAGTAGATCAGTCTAATATTTAATCTCCCAGAAGGAGAAAATGCTCCCATCCCTGTGTCAGCATCCTCATCTAAGACAAAGTCCCAATGTGCTATCTCTGGCTCTCACCCAGAGGTCAGGGGACAATGCTTCCACTTTGAAATGACTCCATAGACACAGAAATAGTTTCTTATTACACAAGTTCAACTTCAATTAAAACAAAGTAGTAACTTTGCTCTAATTGGGTCTGCGAAATTCCCTACCTTTCCCTTTCTATAAACTTTAAATTGCCTCAGGGATTAGAACTTTCCCTTAAAGCAGCAAGGGATTTAAATTACCTTTGGTTCCAATAGTTGATATTTTGGAGAGTGGATCTGGAACTTGAAATAGACAGAAATGCTATAAAGAACTGGACTCGAAAGTTTTGTTTTTCTAGGAAATTAGCTCAGTTCTATTAGAGATCTGTATTGATCAAGGGCTCTGTTCTGTGTCTGGTACTCACGTGTTGCCACACTGACATTTCTTTATTTCATTGACTAACAGAAAATGAAAACAGAAAATTCAGGATGCTGAAAATATGAAAATTTCCCATGGCTTCCTCTGCAGCCCCTTTTCAACTTTCTGATAAATGCTCTGTCAGCTAAACTTGACAAAAATAACTGTCACATGTATCTGTCCACATCATGGTGATCATCATTCCGTATGCTGGGGGAAGGATTTTTCTGACTCTGAATATCAGAGCCACTGCAAGTCAGACAGAAACTTCTTTCTGAGCAAGGAGGACACTATTTCTCAGACTTAGAGGTAAATGGACATCCCTGTTATTCAATTTTAAATATTTAGAAATAGAGAGGATATACATTATTTGAGTTGTTGAGCCAGAATATTCCTGGTATCAAGTCTCCTTCTGCTACGTATTTTTAAGAGTGCATTTAATATTTATTGTCACAAAATATTTATGGTCACAACAATTATTTAGCTACAATGAATTAGTGAGATCGCAATTATCAAAAATGGTGCCTTGTTTCACAAATGTTAGTGATTTTTATTTTTCAGTTGTTTCAATCATGTCCAACTCTTTGTGATACTATTTGGAGTTTTCTTGGCAAAGATACTGGAGTGGTTTGGTATTTCTTTCTCTAGCTCATTTTATAGATGAGGAAATTGAGGCAATTGAGGAAATTGAGGGATGAGTGACTTTCACAGAGTCACATAGCTGGTAAGTGTCTGAAGCCAAATTTGAACTCAGGTCTTCCTGACTCCAGGCCTTGCACTCTATCTACTGTGCCAGCCACCTGCCCAATATTCATGATATTTTGAGTTATTCTCCTTTGGAAAATCTACTAATAGCTTCCAAATGTACCTCAATTTTCCACAGAATTTTGCACAGAAGAAGCTAATAAAAACAAGTGTTACTTATAAAGGTTAATCCCGTGATAGATCCTTATTCAATACATAAACTGAAGACCTTGGCCATAATCACTTCTACTTACATAGGACTTTACCCCTTATAAAGTATATACAACCATGATCCCTTTTAACCTTACAGCAAGTTTTATCCCCAAGTGTGTGAAGCTGAAGTTCAGAGAAGCAAAAGCAATTGAATCCAGTCTAGGTCTTGACCATAGTACTTGGCAGAGCCAGAACTCTGTGTCATGTCTCTCTAAAGCCAATCAAACCTTGGGACCACTATGTATCCTGCAGAGACAGGCATGGATCTTATTCTGTTTCAATAACTGAGGAAGAAAGACTAAGATTCTATGATTGATGCAAATACCAATGGTTATATGATCTCCTATACATAGAAATAGTCTCTTTTGTTCTCAATGTGTGAGACATAATTTGGTCTGAATCTTCATGACAATCAACAAGTTTCTTTGGCTGACACTTTCACATACTTTATAATCGTAAATCATATGACTTAGAATATGACTTGGAGATTATTGAACCAAACTTTACACTTTACAAATGAGAAAAATAGGATCCAAAGAAGTGAATTTGATTTTTCCCATGGTCTCACAGCCATAATTTGAATCCAGATCTTATCTGCCTCCAAAATCTAGGCTCTCTTTACTAAAGGATCTATTTGCCCTGAATTGCTTAGTGTCTGAGCTTCATTAATGAAGTTACATCCAAAATAATAATCAAATACACATGTGAATCATTACTTCAACCCAATTATGTGTGAGCTTTAATCTGGCCCTCTAATAATAAGGTATTGTCTTAGATCTGAAATCTCTGTTCTAGGATTTCTAAGGGGATCTTCTGATGCTGGTTATCATTACAAGGAAACAAACATGTTTTGTGCTACAGTATTTAAAAAATTTTTATCTTCTTAATATCATTTGGTTTTATGTCGCTTTCTTTTCTTAATATATTCCTTTACTATCCTCTGTTCAGTGAACTATCCCTTATAACAAGGATTTTAAAAGAAAAAGAAGAAAAAGCAGGTCGGTGAAACTACCCAACAAATAAAATGAGTTTGAAAGTGTATGTGTTAATCCAATGTTCCACACCCACGATGTCCCACTTCTGCAAAGAAGGGAGACAGTTGTGCTTTTCTATCTCTTTCACTGGCTAAGCAAGGACACTATAAATACAAAGCATTAAGCTTCTTTTGAAGACTGTGGTTCCTTGTATTTGCATTGTAGTATTCATTGTGCATATTCTTTTACCAATTGTTATTTCTCTTTGCATCAGTTCACATATCTCATACCTCTCTGAAATTATCATATTGATCATTTGTTAGTCTGTCGTAACATTTTATTATATTTATATACCACTATGTGTTTAACCATTCCCTAATCCACAAGTAGGGCAGCTAGATGGCTCAGTGGATAGAGTACTGGACCTGAAATCAAGAAGACTTTTATCTTCCTGAGTTCAAATCTGGCCTCAGACACTTACTAGCTGTGTGACCCTGGGCAAGCCACTTAACCCCATTTGCCTCATCTGTAAAATGAGCTGGAGAAGACAATGCAAATAAGTATGGTATCTTTGTGAAGAAAACCCCAAAACGGGGTCATGAAGAGTCAGACACTACTGAACAACAATGAAATTCACAGGTAGATGCTTTTCAGTTCTTTGCTTTTGCAGAAAGTCTGCTGTGGATATTTAGGTGCATATGAATCCTTTCTTTCTCTCTACAACCTCCTTGGGAGTGTAATGGAAACTCCAGGTCAAAGAGTTTTGGTTCACTTTTTTAGTATAATTCCAAATTACTTTCCAGACAGATTAGACCAATATGAAACTCTACTACCCTACCTTCCCTCTTCCCCTCAAGCAATGAATACCCCCATCATTTAACATTTTTGCCGGTTAGTCGGATATGCTATGAAACCTCAAAGTTGTTTTGATTTGCCTTTTTCATATAAATAATGATCTGGTGCACTGTTCAATATGGTTGTTAATAATCACAATTCTATTGGAAAAATTATTTTTCATATTCTTCAACCACTGGAAAATAGATCTTGGTTTCTTAAATTGTAATATATTCCCATATTCAAAAAAGACTAACAGTTTACTGGAGATGTAATCTTGGGAAAAGGTAAGTACTTCCTGGCACTGTCACAACAAAACTATGTTCTGTTGTCCTCACAGAAGTAAAAGAGAACTTTAAAATGGAAGGAACCAACCAAACTGCTGTGATAGAATTTGTCCTCCTGGGACTTTCTGACTATCCAAAGCTAGAGACCATTTTCTTTGTGCTGGTCCTGTGGATGTACCTGGTAATCCTGGGGGGCAATGGAGTACTGATCATAGTAACCATTTACGACTCCCACCTCCACACACCCATGTACTTCTTTCTAGGTAATCTCTCCTTCCTGGACATTTGCTACACGACTTCTACTGTGCCCCTAACTCTGGACAGCTTCCTCACTCCAAGGAAAGCCATTTCCTTCTCCAGCTGTGCAGTGCAAATGTTTCTATCCTTTGCCACGGGTGCAACTGAATGTGCACTCCTGAGCGTGATGGCATTTGACCGTTACGTGGCCATCTGCAAGCCCCTGAGATATCCTGTCATCATGAACAAGGGTACTTATGTGTCAATGGCATCTGTATCCTGGGCAGCAGGGGTTCTTGACTCAATAGTCCAAACATCTCTTGTAGTTCAGTTAACATTTTGCATGGACGTCATTGATCATTTTATTTGTGAGATCCCGGCTGTCCTGAAATTGGCCTGTGGAGACATTTCCATCAATGTGCTTAGCATGGCAGGATCAAACTTCATCTTTCTAGTTATTCCTCTGATATCAATTTCCATCTCCTACATTTTCATACTTGTTGCAATCCTCAGGATTCCTTCTACAAAAGGGAGACGCAAAGCCTTTTCCACCTGCTCAGCCCATCTGACTGTGGTGATTATATTCTATGGAACAATCTTCTTCATGTATGCAAAACCCAGATCTAAGGGCTCTGTTAGAGCAGATAGTGACATCAAAGACAAATTTATCACACTGTTCTATAGTGTGGTGACTCCCATGCTCAGTCCCATCATTTATAGTTTGAGGAACAAGGATGTTAAGGCAGCTGTAAAGAATATTTTAAGTCAAAAACCATTTCACTGAGTCTACATGATATAGTGTAATGACTTACACCTGAAAATATGTATTTGCTAATGGTTAAATTTTCTTTAAAAACTGTTAGCATTTAGAATCATATTGTGGATAGGTATTTAAACTCTCTCTTCAAAATTTTGGGTTTGAATGATCAAATTAATAATTACTTATCCAAAATTAATGTGTGGAAAAAATCATCTATCACTTGAATGTAGAAATTCAGATGTCTAGCTCTTTCTTCATCTGTAAAATGAGGATAATAACAGCATCTACCTCCCAGGGCTGTCATGAGAATAAAATTAGTTAAGATTTATAAAGAGCCTTGCAAACATTAAAGCAATATATAAGTGCCAGCTATTTTTTTTTTTTTAGCTAAAGGCAGTTATCCAGAGAGAAATGTTAGCAATCCGTTTGCTAATTGTAATTGATTAATATCTTGCACTTCAGGTGAGTGGCAAGACACACATTGGGTTAGCATCAGAGCAAAGTTCTCAAGATAGGGATCCCTGGTAGTGTGATTAAACTAGAGAAGTGGCTTGCCAAAGGCAGGGGGAAATTTTGAGGAAGAAGAAGGTTTCTCTGGTTCCTCTTACCCTTATCCCTTTAAATTAACAATATTATTCCAAACCTGATGAATTAGAGGCCAGAAAGAATAAAAGCAAGTACTTATCCCTCAATTCCTTAAGGAAGATTTAGAAATAAAAAAAGAAATGAAAAATATTTAGCATCTAATGATAAGAAGAGTAAAAGAAATGGAAGACCCATACTATCCATCCTTGTCTTCTCTATTTCTCTCCTTGACATCCCTCAATAAAATCATAAGACAGAGGAAGGAATTGTTGAGACAGAAACGTTTGTTGAAACAAAATCGGTTGGGAGAAAAATACTCTTTGATATCCCAAAAGAGTATAACCAGGCTGGAAATAGTAGGAGCACTGGACAGGAGGAGAATGACTTTGTCTTATTAATGTTCTTTGTAAAGCTTGGCACCTAGATCTAGAAACACACCAGTTGTATTCTGATGATGGCAAAATACAATGGGATTATCACCTCCTTCCTTGTGGATATTATACTTCTATTAACTCAGTCGAAAATGGCATTAAATTTGGTGGATATCATTTCCCACTCAACATCTCCAGTAACTGGACATAAAGCCCTTACCATGAGAAACCCAATGACAAGGAATCCACATCCTATTAATCCAGAGAAAGGAGATCCCTGTAGGGAAGAAAGAAGTAGAGAACAGAGGAAGGGTTTTTTTCCCAAGGAAAAATACTTTTCCTTGTACCAGCAACATTCTAACCTATCATTGTCTTTTCTAAAGTGTGGCACCTAGTGCAATAAATAATATTCAAGGTGTAGTCAGTATGTCAGAGTACAGGGGGACTATCACCTCATCTATTATGGGCATTATGTTTCTATCAATGAAACCCAAAATTCCATTAGCTTTTCTAGCTGCCACATTACTCTACAACATCTCTAATCAATAGCCATCCCAAGTCTTCTCTCCCCCAGGATAAAATGTCATGACTCCTTCAACAGACACTCATGGTCAATATTTCCTGAGCTGCTATAGCAGACTATTTGCTCAGTCGTTGTGGCTAAATATTCTCTAAGCTGCTTGTTCCCAAGTTAGACAAAAATCTATTGGGGAACTTGAAAAAGTATAATTCCCATCCATCTCATCTCTTTCATATGCTCATTTTCATATGAATGGATAATTGGGATTTTGTGTTAGCATTAAAATTCTGAATGCAAAAAAGTTATTTAGTATCTTAGTATTTTGTTTGTGTAGGGAGATAGATGTCCCTCAAATTATAAATACATGTTCTGGCCTATATATTTGATAAATACCTACTCTTGTTTTCAAGAAGAAATCTGCATGTGCAGTTTATAGAATGTTATCTGCCAATTGCCAACATCAGAAGTTCCCTGAATTTAAAAGCTTAGATTGATGGAGAACATAAAGTGCAAAATGTTCTATGAAACATTTTTAGACTAGCAATGATGAGCTTTTAAAAATTATATTATCAAAAAGTTTGAATGTAATTCAGAGATTATTTAGTCTGGCTGTACCCAAAACATGAGTTTTCTTTACAATATCTCCAACAAGTAGTCACCCTGTCTTGAAGTTTGAAGAATATATAAGATATGGGACTTCCATTTTGAATAACTCTAGTCATTAAGTACCTATCCAACATATTGAGTAAAAAGTCTTCCTCTTTGCAATTTACATCAATCTTCTGAAGTCAAGTATGACAAAGCTAATTCTTCATGCGTATACAATTATCCCCTCCACTTTACGACTTACCCCAATGCAGTTTTGATATATCATGGGTTGGTATAAGAAAGTAAACAGGAATTTTGGGGGAGTTTTGCAGAAGCCACAGACAATACATGAGGGCCAGCGGATGACACAGAAAAAGCTTAGCAACTAAGAAATGCATAAAATGTATATATAGTTTTATATAGTATCAACATATTTTATCTTTTAATACCATAAATATACACAATTTCTTTCTTAGAGTTAAAACAAGTGAACTGTTAAAGTTTATGAAAAGAATGGGGTAGCTAGGTTGCGCAGTGGATAGAGCACCAGCCCTGCAGTCAGGAGGACCTGAGTTCAAATCTGACCTCAGACCAAACACTTGACACTTGCTAGCTGTGTGACCCTGGGGAAGTCACTTAACCCCAATTGCCTAAAAAAAAAAAAAGTTTGTGAAAAGAATGCAAAACCCAGCAGATGAAACACAAAGGCTACTACATTTCGCTTGAATTTTCCAGATCACCGGGGCTACACCGGGTTACAGTTAACCCTTACCCCCGCAATGTGGAAGGGATAACTGTCATAGTCCTTCAAATATTTGAAAACTGCAGTTAAACTTCCTCTGACCCAAGTCTTGTCTTCTCTTTTCCAAGACAAAATTCAATGGCTTCTTTAGCATATGCTCATACTACATGGTTTCAACTGTGGTCACCATTCTGATCACTCTAACATGACTATAAATCCAGACCTGGAAGGAACCCTAGAAAAGTATTAAATTGAATATTCTCATTTTACAGATGAGAAAACTGAAGCCTATAGAAGTGAAGTTAGTTTTCTAAGGGCACACAGGGAGTAAGTAGCAAAGCCAGGATATGAAGCTGGGTACTCTGAATTCGAATCAAGTATATTTTTCCACTGTAGCAGCCAGATCCCAGGCTGTTATTGTCATTTCTAAAGTTAGGTACCTAATACTATAAAAAATATTCCAGTTATGATCTGAGTACACAGTTCATGTATTATGGGTATTATACTTCTAATAACATAGCTCAAAATCACATTAGCTTTTTTGGCTGCCATATTATATTCTATATCTCTACCAAATAGTCATCCAGCATTTGCTTTACAACCTCCAACGACAAGAAACTCACTATCTCCTTATTTAGAGGAAGGGCCCTCCCAAAAATATTGGACAGACATCCTAAGAATGGCTCCCAGTGATGAGATAATAAACTCATCAAAGAATCAAAGGAAGGGAAACCTAAACACAGTCTGGCAGGCCTCCTATATTTGCAAGAGTTCAGAAGAAAGTAGACAGGGTACTATGGCATGAAATTCTAAACTGAAAATTAGGTTAAGAGATATGGGAAAATCTTAAGGATAAAATTTTAATTATATAAACAAAGATAATTCCAAATAGGAAAAAAGATGGAATTATCTAAAGAGACCAATGTTAATACATAGTGAACTTCATTGATTAACCCATATTTTTATAAAACATCTACCAAAGAGATCAGCTGCCAACTTCTTAGAACAAAATCAAAATCAATACCAACTTAGACTGAAGAATCAAAATAAGAAGCTATGGCATACAGCTAAAACAACTCTAATCTAACTTGATAACCTTAAGCAAAGTATTGATGTTGGAAAATGGGAAATAGAAAAAAAGAATTTGTTATTTATCATCACAGCCTGCTCTCTGTTTCCTATCAAAGCCCAACTAATGCAAACAAGTTGCCACATTGTGACCAAAAGAACTTAGAAATTGCTTCTATCAACAAATACTTGAGCTCTTTGTCAAGCAGAGAAATATGGCAACCAAGGGAAATACTGGTTCACCGTATAAACTTGTTGCTTAAAATGTTTTCTTTCTCTCCTTATAAACTCTAAGTTAACATGGTCATATAACACCCTGGTCCCTCCAAAGGTTTTGTATCTGTACTGATGAAATTATGGATCTCTATAGGATCAACATACATAGAAATAAATACCCATGACTAGCCATATGGAGAGAAGTGATGTCTGCTGTTTGAGACATACCCTAACAAAGAGTAGTCACTACATTTCGTGTTCTTGGGGCCAAAAGTCCAGAAATAAAATGTCACTAGGATTTTATAAGAAAACAATCCCCTAAATGAACTACCAATTCTGTCCATGTAGCAATAGAAGTGGGATCACAAGAGGGTCTCACATCATAACTGTGGTCCAAATGAGACTATAAATTTTATTGACAAGTTATTTATTGACAAGTTCACCCGTAATCCCAGGGCAGAAGAATAACCAGGACAGGGGAACTAGGGCTGGGCTAAAGGTATAGGCAGGGTGTGAGGAACTATACTTTCTCTCTGTAGCACTTGTCTAATCCATAATTTCCATGTGCCATGGTCTTCCATCAGTCCCTACCACATGATACCACTACCTCCAGAGTTCTGCACCACTCTCACATGGCACCACTGTCTTTCTAGCCTTTCCCATTGCCATGCTCACCCACCTGCCACTTTCTCCACCCTTGCTTTTTACAAAGCACTTGGAGGAAGCATCTAGTCAATCAGTCAACAATCATTTTTAAATATTAATATATGTCAGACACTGTACTACGTACTGGGGATATAAAAAAGACAAATATATGGTTCCTACCTTCAAGGAACTCACATTGACATTGGGGATACAAAATGCAAACAACTATGAACATAAAAGATGTACATACTATAAATGGAGGGCATATTCAGAGGATTATGACTCTACCCCTACCCATTATAAGGGTCTCACCCCAGCCAGGCACAAAAGCCTACCCAGGGAAGACATGGACTCTTAACCTGTAGTCCGTGGGTGTCCAAGGAGTCCATAGATAGATTTCAGGGGGTGAAGAGGACATGAACTTATGTAGGTAAAGAAATAAATATTTATACCAATATAATTTGTTTCCTTTGTAATCTTATGCATTTAAAAACATTATCCTGAGAAGTGATCCACAGACTTCTCCAGATTGACAGATACTTTGGATTAGCTAGCCTCTAAGGTTTCTTATTCTCTAAATAATCTCTACGTATAAAGATTCTGCCTTCTACCTAACAAGCATTTATAAAATTATCACAAGTAGTAGTTCTGTGGGTGAACAGCCTGGATTTTCTTCTGTTGTTTTTCTACTATATTTACAACTCAGTCCCTATTAGTATGAATAATGAATCCCATAAAGTAGTCACATGTATTCAAAATCACAGTATTCAAAGTTATAATTAGATAGAATATGGTAATGTGTTCTTACTCAATTGAAACAGTGTGAATTCAAATCATGTAACCACTTCTCAGGATTCATTATTTGCAAAATCCAGACCTAGCAGGAAAGTTCACTATCCATTTCAAATGAATTTATGTCTTCATGTTAAAGGAAAATTCTTTGGTTACTATTCTTTTTTTAGTGTCTTTCTGTTCTTTGATATAATCATGATTCACACTTTTTCTTACTTTGATATGACTTATGAGAGAAGGGGAGGAATCTTTTTTCCTCCCCACCTCCATAGTCCTCTGGTACACTCACAGGAGTCACATTCCACAAAGCTCCTTCCTGCCTCTGATACTGATGAACTAGAAAGTTTTCTTTTTAAGACTTACCAAGGGCTTGGTCAATCTTTTGCCAACCAGTAGCAAGCTGTTTCTCTCATTCTTCAGGGAAACATCTTTAGTCATACAGAGGGACAACAGGGTGTAGACACTTCTTTGAACTTTAACACACTGACGACTCCTCTGTCTGTTATCTGCAGACACACATTTATTATTGCTAATTTATTACTACAGGTAAAGAATAAGCTAACCACTTACGGTGAGATTCATAGTGGTGTCTGCTACATTTGGAAAAGATTTCAAACCCAGGTGAAGCTCCAAAATTCAAAAAGGGTCGAATTGCATTGTCAACATTCCCAGGAACCCTTTCAAACATAAATGACATCCTATTTATCTCAGCCAGGGTGCCACGTTTTGAAGAGAAGTCACGTGTATATCATGTTCCCTTTCCTCTAGGCATTTTGTATTCTATGTCTATGCTTGGTACCTCTCCATTGCCTGAAGATCAGCTGTCGGTAGGTGAATTTTTATAATAAGGCCTTACTGACACAACCCAGGCCATATCTCTGATGTGATACTTCCTGACAGTCTGTCCCATCACCCTCAAGAATAGTTACAGAGCATCACTTATCATAATATTTTTGACATCATAAATCCTGTTGCTATTTCACCTTCTCCTTTTTCAGTAGATGGGTGAGTAGAGATTGTTTTCAGTAGCATGAGTTTCAGGAGTTATTGTCAAGGGCAAGCTCAGTCCATTCATTTCACTATGGTCACCCCACTGGGGCTCTAAGTGGCTTCAGCCCTAATACCACCTGAGCCTACTTTCACATGGACAAATACCTACAAAAGACAACAAGAAACAATATAGGCCTTTATTGATCAGTGTAAACTAGCATTTAATACATTTAATACTCTGATGACAAATCAGTCAAGGGATCCTCAATTAAGGAAAGGGAACAGAGCTGTGCTTAATTGAGCAGTTACTCTGATACAAGAAAAAGGCTAACTGTTGAAAGATTATAGGATCATAGATTTAGGGCTAGAAAGAAGTGTGATGGTCATTAGGTCCTACTTCCTCATTTTACAGATGAGGAAACTGAGGCCCAGAGAGGCAAAATAAGTTTGTCTAAATTTATGCAGGTAGCAAATATTAGAATAAGGACTTGGGCTTAGATCCTCTGACTAAATCCAACACTTTTTTCACTACACTACCCCAGATGTTTTATGGGCAAAATTCAAAGAGGTGTTTTGGTACAGGTATCACAAAAATAATGCAGTTACCGCACTGTTCAAATTACAACAATGGAAAGTCTTGCATGTTGTCCACATCGGTGAACTTCTTGAATTAGGAAAGAAGCATTCTGAGTTTCAAAAAGGCAGTTGTAGTGGAAATAATTCATGAAAGGAAAGAGTTCTGAATCTGGAATCAGAGGACTTAGATGCATATATTGGTTCTGCTATTTACAACCTTTATGACCTTGGGAAAGTCACTCAATCATCTACAATGTGAAGGGTTGCACTAGATGACTTCCAAGGTCCTTGCCAGCCCTCATTTGATGATCCCATGAACTAGTATAGCATTTACTTTTTTTGGAGATGACCAAAGTAATCATTTTCATTAGTTCCTAAGTACAATACAAGAAGAAATAAGTATGACATAGACTTGTTTTGGGGGAAATAGAGAAGAACTGGTTGTAGGATAAGAGAGTTCTGAACCAATTCAATAGAGATAAGAAATGGTCTTTGGTTTCCAGGCCATAGGATCACTAGCACCATCTTGGCCTTTGTTCAATCACTAGAGACTTGAAATTTTCAAACAGGAAAATCATTAAACTCTAGGAAATGAAGAGAGATGGGGATAGAGAGGAATGAGATGATGAGTTAGGAAATTCTAGTCTAGAGGCAGAGTCCCTTTGAAAAGTAGAGCAGAAGCAGAAGAGGAAGAAACACTTCCCTGTCATGTTTATCCTTAGTGTAAGATGATTTATGTCTTCTCCAAGGGAAAAGGGGGAGGATCAAAGGGTTTATTGACTAGGGGGCAAGGGCAATCATATTTCATAAAAACAAATCAGAATATAAGGAGTTCCATCAACATACAGCCATACCCAAGAAAGTGATTATGGTGAAAGACCAACCTCTGGAGGTTAAGTGAGGGTGGAAAAGTTTGTAATTGACTCCCATAGGTAGCAGGCAGAAAGAAACTTATAAAGGGTAGGTGGGTTTACTGTCAGTAGGCATGACTGGAGCTGCCATATTTTGGTGCCTGTGGCTCAGACAATAAAATTCTAGTATAGAATACTGCTCAGGCTTCTGTAGGCATCTCATGAAAGAACTACCTGAGCAGGTCCAATATTAACTATTTAAGCCTGAATAAAATCACCATCCATAACTACTACTTCCTTCCAATATTTGAGAGTTTAGGGCTTCAGATCTATGGAGTGTGGAGGTACATCCAGTTGGATTAGTAAAGGACCCATTGCTTGTTCTTAAGTTTAACTAGGGATTAGTAAAGAAACTTTGTCAAACATAGTTTGAGAATCATTAATATTTTATCATAATCTTTGTGTTTTCTCATGGATTTGCAATATTCCAGCAATGAAGGATTGGCATATCTTCTAATCAGCAGGTCACGTTCCATTCACTCAACATTCCCTTTGTGTACAAAAGCATGTCACAGAGATTTAAGAAGTACTCATCCCATCGTGTGGCAAAATTTCATATGAGAAGCATATCTTCCACAAAAGCCAAAGGACCTTTTTAGATTTTGTGCTGAGTCCAGAAAGTTTACAAATGAAGCCACTCTATGTACAGCAAAACTAGACATAATAGGACTAGAATTCATAACTAGGAGTTCAAGTCCTGGAAGTTTCTTAGAGATGGCAGACTGACCAATAGTTCATCACAGGGTAATTAAGGCTGGTGGAATATATTTCACATGCTAGTTAGGGAAAAAGATGTCATACATGTAAGAGACCAAGCAAGAGAGAGTTATCTTAGCACTGAAGAAAGTTTTCATGACAACATCTTTGCGATGACATCTGAACTCAGATTTCTCATTCCTTATGGAGACAGATGTCTCAGGGGTCACCATTGTGACCTCCTGACTTAAAAACCATAGGAAAGATAGAATGGATAAGTGCCCAAGACTGTACACTTTCCAATTGAACATTGTTCTTACCAGTTTGCTTCAGTGGAGAAAAATTACACCATCACAGACCTGTAGTTGCCTCCTAGATATAAAATATCTTCCCTACAGAATTGATGAGACATTTGAGAAACCATGTACTCCATCATGACTTTTACAGACTACAGGAATGTAATTGACTCTAAAGAAGCCTGGATCTTGCCAGAAAAAGTCTAAAAGGTATTATTTGTTTTTTAGTTTTCTCCCTCTATGTAGCTCATGTACCTGGAATGAGGAACACACTCAGTATCAACACAAAATTTGAAACTTGAAAAGGAAAAGGTCTCAAATAAGACTTTATTTGTCCTTGGGGTTTGTACATCGTCTGCTCCAAGGGTTTATCTATTGGAAAACTATGCCACTACTGAAAGGAGATCTTGTGGACTTATTAGGATACCAGTTGATGGAGTAGCCAAAATGAACAAAGACCAAGAATTTAATCCAATGGCATTACTGGTATCCTGACTAGACAAAGGATGTCAAGTATCATGTTTAAGACTGTAATAGGTGGCAAGATATAAAGAGAACCCGACACAAGTACCCATAACAAAAGACAAGGCTCCTACAACTATTCGAACAATGTGATGGACTGTGGTCAAGATAATAACAGATTTAATCCCCTTATAGTGGCATATCACCATACTCATGATAGTAGAACATTTCCCAAAAATATGACATTTAATCCTGCAGTACCAACTACCATCCACTCCACAGACAGGCATATTTTAAATAAGGCTATTCATATACGTGAGCTTATGCATGAAGTTATTTCAGACAGAGACCTACAACCCCTCTCTGAACCCCTATTCTGGAAGACAACACATGAAACAAAAGATAAAAAGGAAAGAGAGTGGGAGTAGTTTCACACACCCAACAACAAGTCAATCAAGGCTGAGAGTGTATGCAATATTTCACATCCCTAGTCCTCCACCGCTACAAAGTGAAATTACTTTTAAACAGTTTTCCTTCTAACAAAATATTTCTTCAAGTGTCTTTTAATGAATGCCTACTTTGCAAAAATCAGTGACACTTCAAAGGTTTTATTATGCATCTGATTTTTAGATTCTGATTCTGGAAAGGCAATATGTTCCTGTATTTAGACTAGTCTCTATAATAGTTAAGAAATGACATTAAATTAATCGCATCATTAAAATACTTTTTAGTAGTGAGATTTTATTTTAAGACATACTATGCTAGAAATGGCATGGCTAGTCTATATGAAAGCTAAAAAACAGAGCTGATAGTCAATTTCTTTATTGTGAATAAGGTCATTGAAAATAATAAGTATTTAATAAAATCTTATTAACTTCAACATATTTTTAGTGCCCAACATATAGAACTCATAGCACCTCCATCATTGTTATACATATATATATATAAAGGCTCTTGCTCAAGGCTCTTAGACTTGTGTGTCTGTGTATTATTTGGAATGAGTAGGTAATTTGAGAGTTTATGTTTTTAGTGTGGAAAGGACAGCTAGGTGGTGCAGTGGATAGAGTGCATTCATTCCTGAGTTCAAATCTGACTTCAGACACTTATTAGCTTTGTGACCCTGAGCAAGTCACTTAACCCTGTTTGCCTCATTTCCTCATCTGTAAAATGAGCTGGAGAAGGAAATGGCAAACCACTCCAATATCATTGCCAAGAAAACCCCAAATGGGGTCTTGAAAGATTAAACATGACTGAAATAACTTAACAACAACAATAAAAAGTGGGGCAAGGTTGAAATACTTGATGCAGGCTGTAGGACTAGAGTTGAAATATGACTGGGGAAAGATGAGGAATGTTGAAGACTAATTATTTCTTTGTGAGCAAAAAAAAAAAGAACCACAAACATTCCTTCTTCCCTGCCTGTAGTTTGTATGCCATTCAGTCACGTACCTTCATCAAAGACAGCACTTATTACATTAGTTGGCATTAGAAATTGTATCTATTACCTTGGAATGTTTCCTACAGTGAGATTTAGACATTATGGGCTATCTGCTTTATTTTATGGGAACCTTCTGGTTAATTGGATTGTACAAACACATCTTTTTTTTTTAACGAGGCAATCAGGGTTAAGTGACTTGCCCAGGGTCACACAGTTAGTAAGTGTCAAGTGTCTGAGGCCAGATTTGAACTCAGGTCCTCCTGACTTCAGGACCAGTGTTCTCTCCACTGCACCACCTAGCTGCCCCCTCAATCACATCTTCACATGGACATTCTTTCTTGAGTCTCAGATGTAAGTTGTCAGTACAGAAAGAACCATTTAAATTTAGTATGTGTGTATGTATATATTTGCAAATATATCACCTTTAATCAGTGAAATGCTTTCGGCTCAGCAAATTCTTTACAGCTGCCTTCACATCCTTGTTCCTCAGACTATAAATGATAGGATTGAGCATGGGTGTCACCACACCATAAAAGAGGGAGATGTTTGTCTGCAATGTCTTCTTTATCTGCTCCCAGAGAGTCCTTAGATTTGGGTTTCCCATACATGAAAAAGATTGTTCCTTAAAAGATAATCACCATAGTAGGATGGGCTGAGCAGGTGGAAAAGACTTTGCGTCTCCCCTCTGCTGAAGGGATCCTCAGGATGGTGGTGAGGATGAAAACATAAGATGTAAAAATGAACAGCACTGGGAAAACTAGAAAAATTATGTTAGTCACTATCATGCTAATTACATTGATTGAGATATCACCACAAGCCACTTTCAGTACTGCCAGGATTTCACATGTGAAATGGTTGATGATGTTATCTCCACAAAAGGGCAATCTCATTGCAAGAGAAATTTGCCCCACAGAAGTGATGCCTCCTGCTGTCCAGCACCCAACCACCATGGATACATATGTCTTTTTGTTCATGATGTTGGGGTATCTCAGGGGTTGCAGATGACCACATAGCAGTCAAATGCCATCATTCTCAGGAGCACACATTCAGTCACTCCCATGGCAAAGGACAGAAACTTCTGTACTGCACAGTCAGAGAAGGAAATGGTTTTCTTCAGAGGGAGGAAGCTGTCTAAAATTAGGGGCACAGAAGATGTTGTGTAGCAAATGTCCAGGAAGGAGAGGTTACCAAGGAAGAAGTACATGGGTGTGTGGAGGTGGGAGTCATAGATGGTAACTGTAATGAGGACTCCATTACCCACAAGGATTACCAGGTACATCCACAGGACCAGCACAAAGAAAATGGTCTCTAACTTTGGGTGCCCAGAAAGCCCCAGCAGAACAAAGTCTGTTACAGTAGTTTGATTGTTTGCAACCATTTTTTAAGAACTCCCTCATTTATAAGGATTCTGAGGACAGAGCAAAATGATTTTGTTACAGCAGTACCACAAAGTATTACATCTTTTGTAAGGTCAGATTTCTGATGCTTAATTGGAAAAATGTGTTTGAATAAGGATAGGAGCTAGGAAATTCCTTCCACCACTGCAGGTCAGCACCTTCTCTATGACTTTTAGTCCTAGAACATTGCCTAGAGTACTGAATGGGTAAATGACTTGCCCAGGATCACATAGCTAGTGTGAGTTAGAGGTAGGATTTGAATACAGGTCTTCCTGGTTTTGAGACCAGCCTTCTACATTATACACCATGTTCTTTCACATGTTCTTGAATAAAAGAATATACTACAAAGACAGGTTAATTCCCTTGGTATAAAGATCACCATAGTCAGAAAAATCCTCTTAGAAATCCTAAAAAAGAAGCTTTAAATCTAAAAATTTACCTAATTCTTAGAAAGCCATGTTATGATTTACATACCATAAATGAATGTGAATTGTCATATTTGCATTTTCAATTATTTATGCACTCATTATTTAATGCGTTGATCATTATTTAAATGTGACATTAATCAAGCAATGAACTTTTATTGTTTACTATGTGTCAGTCACTGTGCTAAGTGCAGGGGATACAATGAGAAAAATGAAACAGTTTCTGCCTTCAAAGAGCTTACTATCTAATGGGGGAAACAATGTCTGTAGATTCATCTGTGCAGAATATATACAACGTGGATCCAAGGTATTTCAGGGAGTGGGTGTACTAGCAGCTTGGAGGACCAAATAGAAATTCATGAAAAAGATAGCTTTTGAGCTGAGTCTTAAAGAATTACCAGTAATGGAGCTAAGGGGAGAGGGGGAATTACCAGTTCAAAGATGCAGAGACAGGAGATGGATTCTGTGCAGAATGGGGAGTTCCAGTCTGGCAAGAAAGTAAGGTGCCAGGAGGGGAGTAAATGCAAGAAGATTACAAAGGTAAGAAGAGGCCAGGATATGAAGGTCTTTAAGCGTCAAACAGGAGTTTATATTTGATATTAAAAGCAGTGGGGAGCCACTGTAGCTTATTGAGCAGGAGAGTGACGTGATCAGATGTAAACTTCAAGAAAATTTCCTTGGCAGCTGGCAGATCAACAATACTGATCCCTAATAGTTAAAATAGAGACAATCCCCGGTAAAAATAAAACTCAAAGCCAGTTTTCTGTATTGTTTCTTATATTCCAAGCTCCAGACCCATCCTCCAAAGAATTAGCTATTGGATTTACATGGCAATTAAAAACTCCTTGTTTTAATGCAA